>NW_009925617.1:3639-3922 GCF_000696875.1 Nestor notabilis | reverse complement strand
CTGCAGAACGGGCCAGGCAACATGAGCAGCAGCCAATGAGGAAAAGCAAGCAGAGCTTTCGGACTGCCTGCAAAGAAAACCACCGGAGGAGCAGGTGGTCACATAGGATCCATCTTGTGCTGGTTTGAGCCAGCTCTCTGCAGCTGGGGGTAGTGAAGAACTGCTGCCATAGGTAATATTCAGTGTGCCTCCTTTCCTTCCCCTCTGAACATCTGATACCGCAGCAGCATCCCTGTGCACAAGGGGATTAGGTGCTAGCACAGGCTGCTGCCGCAGGTATCCG
>NW_009925617.1:0-3479 GCF_000696875.1 Nestor notabilis | reverse complement strand
GTGTGCAGGAGGAGAAGTGCCTGGGGGGGTCCCAAAGCAGCTCGAGGGGTGGGCAGAGCAGCCACGTTTTGATGATTATTTTAAAAATATATTATTTTTTAAAATACATGGGAAATATGAATCACAGCATTTGAAACACCTGTCTGGAAATGCGATGGTGTGCTCGCGGTATTAGTTAGTATTTGCAATGGCACTACTGTGCATCCAGCTATGCCAGGTTTGCCTGTAGAAGGTCTGTTCCTCTTTCTTACAGAGTTTTTCCTCCTGGGATTAACTCAGTAAAGGGGAAAAGCGTTTTCTCTGTGTGTGACTTGGGTGCATCTCTACCAGCTTGCTGTAGGCCTGGAGGAAAACTGGCCAACGTAACGCTGCCATGAAGGGTTAATTCAGTCAGTAGTCCGGCGGGTGTGACGAGCCATGGGATTTCAGTGTGTTGCCCCCAGGGAAGCCCAGTTATTAAAGGAAATGTTCCTGAAAGACATCCTGATTTGATTTATGCAAATACACCCATCAGCAAGATCAAAATCCTCAGCTACAACGGGGGCTTTCTGCCATGGATATGCAAATATTGAGATCAGTGCAAATCACAGATGTCCCAACACAAAGCACACTGTGACTGCAGTTCACCTCTGGTCACAGAGCACCTATATGGCTCCAAACCAAAGCTCCCCGCATCCATGGCTTGTGTCAAGTCTGCCGGAGCTTCTGCTGAGAGGTAATTTCTGCACCTTGTTCTAGTGGTTGCCCCTTTCATGGGTCCCCCCAGGAGTCTGTGCTGCCAGGATTGAGCTAGATTTAGGTTTGTCCAGTCTCTGTAACCCTGAACCAGACTGCCCAAAAAGCAAGTCTCGATCCTTCAGCAGCTCTTGTTACTTTTCTTCCCGTCAGAATCTGACTGCTCTTCTGGAAATAAATGATTCCTGGGGCTGCTTGTTCAAAACACACGTTTTGCAGCCTTATTACCACAGCGATTGTTTCCAGAGATTATCTCCCCATATGTGATTTGCTCTGTGCTGGGAGCATCTCTGAGCCCTCATGAATGCTTCTCAGCTCCTCCCCGAGAGGCAGCAGGAGAGGGGTGGTCCTGGCTTCCTTCTCCTGCACCACTGGAGCCGATGCCGGAGCCGATGGGTGGAAGAGATGCATACACATGGAAGCAGCGTGCCTAATGAATGACCCAAACCCAGCTGTAAAGGTCAGGTTGTTTGCGAGGGACGCGCTCCATGTATACGTGCCGAACATGAACTCATGGAAAGGGCATCGCTGCCTGCCCGGGACAGCAGCCGGCGGAGGGGGAGCTGTCAGAGGAGGATCGATAGCCTTCAGCCTCGCTCAGCAGCGTGCGCCCAGGCTGTCCCCCCTCGCTCTGCCGAGGAAGCAGGCTGCTTCCCGGGGAAAGGGCAGGCTCCCGCAGCTCAGCCGGGTGCGATGCTCCCGCACAACAGGCTGTTTTCTGGGCTCTCGTCAGGCACTTGTTGACTGAGGGGTCCTTGTAACTGCGAGTAACTGGCATCAGAGCTGTCAGCAGCACGCATTTGAAAGCCGAGCGTCTGGATGCAAATGCTGGGGGATTGATACAGAAATTTTATTCACGACCTGTTATTTCCACCTCTCCAAAGCTTTTCTCTGTGCTCTTCCAGGGGCTAGTTTTTTGCCTAATCCCAGAACGCTGGGAGTTGAGGCTGTATCAATATTCCAATTACCATCAAGCATGATGTAAACCCATACAGACTGCTGTCCTGCAGGAGAGGGTTGTCATGTGAGATCTTAAGGGTCCTTGCCAGCCCTGGTAGTTTCTGACCACCTTTCATCTCAAGAATGCGACCTGCAGAGAAAATAAAGGGAGACTTGGTGTTTCTGAGTGACTTTGCAGGCAGCGCTGAGCGCTACTGGTGTCAATAAAACCAGACATGTCATGGGAACAACGACGGTGGCAGCGTGAGGCAGGTTTTCTCCCTCTCCCAGGTGAACACAAAGCTGTGCCAGCTATCCCCTGCTTCCCACCAGTGCTTCTGGAACAAAGCTTTTGGCCTCGCCTGCCCCCCTCATGCTCTTTGTCCCAGCAGAGAGCCCTGATCAAAGCTCTGCTGTTGCAGCATGGTGGCTCAGGATGGATGTTGTTTAGCTTCAGGCAGATGCAGGGTGTCCAGCCACAAAAGGAGACAGAAAATCAAGGACAGCTGGTCATGTTTTGTTATTTAACTCCAACTTCTGCCTATGTTGGGGAATGAAGTTCAGTTCTGCAGAGAGCATGGGGGCACACAGCTCAGGTCTGGAGCAAAGCATCTCAGGTGGTCTGTGGTGGCCTTAGTGAGGGTGAGCTGCTGGAGCTGAGGTCAAATTGGTCAGAGAAGGGGTGATCCCTGTCAGGCAGGGCATGGCCTGCACCTTCCCTCTCTCTGGGGCCTTCCATCAAGGTAGTGACCAAGGAGGCCTCTGCCAGGGGTGATCTCAAGCTCCTGCAGGTCCAGTATCAGAGGAAGATCCAGTGCTGGGCAGAGCTGTGTCCCCTCCTGCAGAGCACACAGGTCCACTGCAACAAGGAGAAGACAGGAGATGTTCACAAAGTCCAGCATCTCCTCTATCTCCTGCCTGGCCTTGCCATGGACTTAGGTGAGTCCCTTCACCCTTTGTGTCTCCCCATGCAGTGGAGTCTGTGCTTATACACTGCATTTACTCTTAGATAGAGATCTTTTGTGCGTGCACGTCGGTCACCTTGGGTTTCATTTACAGGTTTTAAGTGACTCCCTACAGATGCCCTTTTCCCAGGCAAACTGGTGCAGTGGGTCTTGCACTCCCTTGCTCCAGCAGTGGGATTCCCCTTAATTTTCCCTTGCTTGGCTCTGTGCCAGCCCCAGAAGCTGTGCTCCCCAGCTTCCAGACCCCGTCTCTCCCACTCCTTCTCCCTCTCTCCCAGGCGTCATCGCTCCTGGGCCTGGCTTATAACAGTGTGTGGCACAGGGACAAAGATGACAGGGCTTCCTCCATCTCGCAGAGGACATACATTCATTGGCCCGAGCATTCAGCACGGAGATTAATTGAGAGCTGCCTGAATCTGGAGCATCATTAGAGCCATCTGAAAATGAGGGAGAAGAAATCAGGAACGAGAGGATCAGGGCTGGAGCCTGTGTGCTGCATGGGTGAGTAATGTCTACATGCTGAGAGCTGACAGCTTTGGGGGCCGGGTGGGTTATCAGGAACGTCACTACTGCTCTTTTGCTATTATAAAGGTCCCGTGTTGCTCTGGCAGGTGGGTGATGCCAACTGCTGTGCTGCTGGGGATGCTCCCTAGGGCCGGGGCATCCCGTGGGGCAGCTGCCTGCCTGGGCCTGCTGCCTGCATCCCTTCCTCTGCCCGTGGGGCTGAGGAGAGACAGCGGGGAGCACGGGGGAGGCAAGGATAGGAGCCCAGGGGCAAGTGTGCGGGGTGGGAGCTATGGGCTACGGAATGGGAGCCCGTGTGGGTGCTGCGAGGCTGAG
>NW_009925616.1:0-677 GCF_000696875.1 Nestor notabilis | reverse complement strand
GGAGGAAATAAAAAAAAGCCCGACAATCCACCTAAACCGGCAGACCAGGAGCAAATCCCCTGCGCTGGGGAAGATCAGTGGAGAAAGAAGATAAAACAAGAGCAGACTGATTAAATTGAAACAGTTATCAACTCTCTCGGAGTTGAAATAGGAGAGAAAAGATTAGACACATAAAAATGTTACCAAAGGCATTTGTGCTCCGAAGAATTTTCATTCCTTGCTCTCTCCCCCCCTCCCTCTGCGCTCTCTCGCTTTCTCTCTCCCTCTTTCTCTCTCTTTGGGGAGGGGAAAAAAAAACCAGCACCACCACCAACCACCCCGCACAACAATCAGGCATTGTTCGGAGGGAAGAAAAGCAACTTTGACAGATTGAAATATAGCAGAGGCCCCTTCAAGGAAACCTGTAAACAACTTGTCACTCACTCTGTCGGTCTCACTGTTAGCTCTTGCTTTCCACAAAGTGCTGCGAACCGTCCTGGCAACAAACCCAAAGTTTCCTCAGCTCCCAACTCCATCAAACAGCCCTGTTGTGTGCAAGGGAAAAGGTAGCCGCATGCCAGAACAGCGGGCGCGCATATACGCGCAAACAACAACAAAAATAAACTTTCCCTTCGTCTGCTGGGGCTTATTTTCTCTTTATACCCCCACCTTTTTTTGTGTGTGTGTGTCCCCCCCTC
>NW_009925615.1:0-3262 GCF_000696875.1 Nestor notabilis | reverse complement strand
TAAACTTCATAAGGCTGGCATCAGCCCACCTTCCAAGCATGTCCAGGTCTCTCTGGATGGCATCCCTTCCCTCCAGCGTATCAACCAAGCCACACAGCTTGGTGTCGTCGGCAAACTTGCCGAGGGCGCACTCAATTCCATTGTCCATGTCACCGACAAAGATGTTGAACAACACAGGTCCCAACACCGATCCCTGAGGGACACCACTCGTTACTGGTCTCCATGTGGACATTGAACCATTGACCACAACTCTTCGTCTGTGGCCATCCAGCCAGTTCTTTATCCACTTGTCAGACGACAAGGGGGAATGGCTTTAAACTGAAAGCGGTAGGTTTAGATTAGACATTAGGAAGAAATTCGTTACTGTGAGGGACCCGGTCACAGTCTGCCCATAGAAGTTGTGAGTTGTGGCTGCCCCATCCCTGGCAGTGTTCAAGGCCAGATTGGACACCGGGGCTTGGAGCAACCTGGTCTAGTGGAAGGTGTCCCTGCCCATAGCAGAGGGTTTGGAAGTAGATGATCTTTCCAACCCAAACCATTCTATCATACTGTGATGAATCTATGATTTATGCCCACTAAGTTACAAAAATTGTTTCCTTCAAGGCAGGCTTGCTTAGCATGGATGCAGTCTTACGGTAAAATGTCGAACCAGTGTTTTTTGTAGTGTGGATCTGCCTCTGTCTCGTATTTTGCAGCTCATATAATGGGCAGATGAGGCTCAGGACAACTGCTGAGCAGATAAACATATCCTTAAAGTGATCTATTTTATGCATTTAGAGAAAATAGAGTCTGTTTGGAATAATCTAACTGAACTACCGAATATTCAACTTCCATTTATTTTCAGTTGTCTGTGAAGGTAAGGAGATTAGTGTTTCCTACAGAGGAATCACAATGGATCTGCATTTTAAATTGTAACAGGATATACAGTTGGGTAGGCACATCTGTAGGGCTGAAATGAGGGAAGTGTCTCTCGTTTGTTTTCTCCAGTCAAGCATAAGTCTCTAATTTTAAGGGCATTCTACCCTTGGCTTAGATTTGTTTATTTTAGTTTTATAGGCCCAATTTTATATCCATTTTAATGAGCTGTTTATGCAATTGTAGTGTTTTAAATATACGTTTAGGTTCTATGCAACTCTAAGGCAATGATGCATGAAGGGTGCATGAATTAATTATAGAATCACAGAATCCAAGGATGGTTTGGGTTGGAAGGGGCCTTAAAGACCGTCTAGTTCCAAACCCCCTGCCATGGGCAGGGACACCTCCCACTAGAGCAGGCTGCTCCAAGCCTTGCACCCACCCTGGCCTGGACCCCGGGAGGGGAGGGGCCAGCCACAGCTTCTATGGGCACCCTGTGCCAGTGCCTCAGCACCCTCACAGTAACAAATTTCTTCCTAAAACCTACCTCTTTCAGTTTAAAGCCATTCCTCCTTGTGGTATGACTACTTTCCTTTATAGAAAGTCCCTCTCCAGATTTCTTGTAGGCCCCTTTAGGTACTGGAAAGCTACTAAAGGGTCTCCCTGGAAACTGACAGTTCAAGCTGCCATTTGTTTCCTCAGGGCTGACTGATTTTGCAGGCCTTGATGCATCCTGCAACTCGTCAGGACTCCCAGCCTGGTGCACGAATGGTCTCAATGCTTCTGTGGTTGTGAGTGTGGGATGAAGTTCAGGGATGGAGGAATGCCAGGAACCAGCATTTTATTCCATATGCTATCTGTGGGACAGTTGTTCTGTACTTAGCTCACTCCGTATGGGTGAAGTAGAATGGTACTAAGACTCAAGCCAGCATCAATAATCAGCTCAATAGCCAGATTCTTCTATGGCCATAACTGACCAGCTTGAGAACCTTTGCAAGTATTTGGAAAGTGTTGCAAGCAAACACAGATCCCAGAAACCCAGAAGCATCTCTTGTAGGGAGCATGATGCATGGATGTTAGCTGGGCAAAGACTTTTCAGATGCTTTTTTTGCCTGCAGCTTTTCTAATCCTGGCATCAATTAGAAAAGATCTCATGCGACAATTTGGTGACCTCAGCCTTGCCACAACACAAGGTATGACAAGGCCTTTTGATGGTCTTCGTGTGTGCCTATGTCCTGGACGCTCATAAGGAGCTTCGTAATCCATCTCCAGACATATTTTGAATATAATAAGAAGAATAATTAAAACTCAAATAGCAATTTGATTTTCTGACCATCTGGGATCCAGGCTGAGAGATGAGATACAGTACAGACCCTAAAGCTGTTAGTGAGGTAAGCTTTCTTACTCTTTTTTTGTAATTAATTTAATGGTTCTTAAATGATTTTTAAATGAGTTCATACTCAAAACAGCTTTGAAAATCTATGTCTTGCCGGTGGGATGTGACTGCTGTTTCTACTGCTGTGTCTCAGTCTGATTCCCAGCTGGAAAAACTGAACCTCTGTATCAGCTGGGTGCAACCTCAGCACGGTGATAAAGGAAAGCAAATGGAAATAGTTGGAAGCTTTTCTAAACACCATTAAAAGAAGGCCTTTTCTAATACATGGACTAGAGAGAAAAGAAAACAGGGAGGAAGAGGATGTTACGTGTGCTTTATTAGCATAAGTATGTGATCACTGTGTTTCTTGCTAGAAAGAGGATGCTGAGTATTGAGTGCATGAAGTTAAAGCCAATGAAAGTGTAACACACAGGAATGCTTTATGCAATATCACTTTTTAACAGGGTTTTCTTTCCCCCTGTAGAATAGCCCAAAAAGGTTGAATTGGGTTTTGTTCCATTAAAGCAAGAGACTACACACTGAGGTCTAAGGGAGGAACTGGAAGAGTGTCAGAGCCAGAGCAGTTAGTTCTGGGCTTACCTTTGGGCTTGTACATCCCAAGTATAGCAGCAGAGTAAAGAGGACTCACAATTGCACCAATTCTTTCCCAACCTGAAACAGTGTCTCCATGGCCGGTTGCTGCCATTCCCAGCTCATTAGACTTGTTAAGAGACAAAGCTAATGCCATCAGGTGCAGTGATACACTGGTGCAAGCGAGCAACTTTCAGGGCCCAAGTTAAGCCAGTATGGCACTGTACCCTGTGACTATGGCAGCTCGTTTGGAGTTAGGAGGGCTTATGCTGAGGCTGTGTATCAAACACCAGGGTGGTTGATTTATCTTATGCCTCCTTAGCTGGGGAAAGCCTCTGGTGAGTATGGTGGAGTTAGCATTCCAAAAGCCTGTATAAGAGGACCAAGAAGAACAGATTCTAGTTAGCAGCAAGGAGGAGAGGGAATCCATCCAGATGCCAG
>NW_009925614.1:524-1256 GCF_000696875.1 Nestor notabilis | reverse complement strand
AGGCTGGCAGGCAGAGAACCCAGTGCCTGACTCCCAGCCCCTTTGCTCTGACCTAGAGACTCCTTCATCCCCAATGAGAAGAGACCCTGGGCATCCTGAGGCAGAAACTCTGTGAGGATGGGGACCCTTCTCCCACAGAAGGAGAAACTGACTCTTGAGCATGATGTGGATGTGGGAAGAGCCAAGCTGGGAGACGACACCCAGTCTCCTGCTGGATCAGGATCCCACTGGGCATCCCCGGTCCCACAAAGCCTCCTGGGGCCAAGGCACAGATGATGCTCACAAGGTGCCTTCCCCACCCACCCAAGCTGCCCTGTGGGTACCCACTTACCCGGCTTTTGGGTTTCCCACCTGAAGCAGGTGAAGCTGGTGGCTCCGGCACTTCCTTCTCTGTCATGCTATGGGGGAAAAGGAGACAACGTCACGTTGGCTGGGGCTGTTCCCACTGCACGGCAGGAACAGCCAGACCTTGCTGGGTGAGAAGCATCTTCAGAGCCGCTTCACCATCACTCCCAGCAAGGGCCCATCCTGCACAGGCTGGAGACTGGGCTGTTGCTTGCTCTATGGATAAGGTGCCAAGTGCTGGGAGCCAGACCCCAGGCTACCTGCACGTGCCCATCTCTGTCTAGACATCTCCACCTCATGATTAAACTGCAAATAGTGCTACTCTTGGTCCCCCAGGACCAGCCCACGCCTGTGGTGCTGTATGGCCCCACTGCACAGCCATGCTTT
>NW_009925614.1:0-377 GCF_000696875.1 Nestor notabilis | reverse complement strand
GCGCTACCATAAGGGCGGGCTTTGCTCCTGCATCCCCCAAACATGCCCAATCCCACCTTTGACTCAACCATCCTCACATTCCTTCTACCCAGACATCACTACCCTTAGTGATACCCAACACAAGCCCCCCATGCCCTCAAGGAAACCAGCCATCAGGGGAAGAGCAACGGGGACCGAGGAACCCTGGGGCAAGAGGTGCTGCAGAGGCAGAGCCCTGGATCTGGCAGCAATGAGGAGGGGGACAACGGGGGGGCGTGAATGGCCACAATGAGGGGGTCACGGCGCAGGGAACGGCACTTACACTGTGCTTGGAGCTCTCGCCCTGTGAGGGTGGCGGATGGCGGGGCCTGGCCGGGCGCAGAGCCCCCAGCCCTCGG
>NW_009925613.1:306-2076 GCF_000696875.1 Nestor notabilis | reverse complement strand
GATAACGCGGTAGCGATGTTGCACCAGTGTCGGAGCAGCTCACGTGTAGTATGTCTGGAATTAACTCTATCCTAGCAGTGTAAACTGCTTGTTGCTTAATTTTGCGGCAGTAATAATAAAAAAAGTCCCCTTCTGCCCGAAAGAGCAGAATTTCAGTGCCGAGTGTTTTCCTCCAGGAATCAGCTGCGTAGTTTTTATTTGCTTTCTGAACTGAAGAAAAAAAAAGCTAGGGAAGAACCCTTCTGTTCTCGCAGTTAACATTATATAAATCCCCAGACACATACTGTGCGAAACGTATTAGCAGCAGCGTGTTTCGTGTGCTGCAGTTCTTGCTCTGCAATCTGTTGGTATTTTAAAAGTAAGGGTGAAGTGTAATCTCCCACAAATCATCTTTTTAATTCGGTGCCGGTTCGACGTGTGCCATGGCGAGGTATCACCTCCTGCCTCCTTTTGTTTTTTATTTATTTTTTTTAAGTTTGCTGGAACAAGACCTCTGCTGAAGTTAAATCGGCACATGCGTCTTGCACAGCACTTTGGCAAGTGGATTATAATAACAACCCCCTCAACGCGTGTCTCACATGAGGAATCTTTTATGCCGTGCTGTATTAAGACTTCTTTTTTTTTTTCCCCCTTTATTTTTTTTTTTGTCATATTGTTTAGCTCTGGGAAAGGGGGAGAAAAAAAATGAAAACAAAGCAATTAAAAAGATTGACAGGTATGGGTTTGTGTGAGACCTATTTGTAATTGTCAGGGTGACGTGGGCAAGAGGAGGAGGAGTAACAAACTGAAGCAGGAAAAGCAGCTCGATGTGTCTGTCTATCAGTTGAGGCTGTCTGAGAGCCCTGGGATCCGAATGTGTGTTATATTTCAGTGAAAAGAGAAGAGAGGGAGAGTGGATCTCTTTCTCTCCCAGGAGTTTAGCGGGGGGGGACAGTTCACGTTAATCTGTCCCACTCAGTGAATGTCTTTTCTTCCTTCCCCCCCCTCCCTCTTTGCACACACTCTCCGGGGTTTTTCTTGGTTTTGGCAAATTTTTTGTGTGTGTGTGGTTTTTTTTTTTTTTTTTTTCTTCTTCTTCTGTTGCAGATCAAGATCAACCAAAAAAAAAAATCCATGATAAAAAAATGTGTTTGCATTATATTTAGTATCAGAAGAAGCTTCGATTTGTGGAGGAAAAAAAAGGAGAGCAAGAGAGAAAAGTAGTCCTCTCCGGTGGTGACACTGTTTGATCTGTGACTGTTTGGAAGGTGGAGGAGTGACTGACATTTCCCATCCGGTGTATATGTATGTATGGGGGCTTTACTCCTTTTTATTATTTGCTTTCTTGCTCTTAGACTAAGTGCTGGGAGGAGAAGGAGAGACTGGATCGACCTCGTTTTTTGCACAATGAACAAACTATTATCAACGCAATAAAAAAACAAACAAACAACACCCACCACCCCCCCCAACAACAACAACAACAGCAACAACAGGCCGAGCTGAAAACAAGCCAGCCAGCGAGCGAGCGAGAAAGTTGCGCTTTGAGACTCTTTGATCTCGGAGAAAGCCTGAGAGGGGGGGAGTGACTGAATTTACCGTCTCATCGCCGCCGCTTGCTCGGCTCTCCACCGCCAAGAAGGAGGAGAAGAAGACGAAGAAGTGATTAAGGAAAGGAGGGGGAGAAGGGGAGAGAGGAAAAGGAGGAGAAAGAGGGAAAAAAAAAAAGGAACGAAAGAAAGATAATGGATTTGGGCTACAGATTGAACTGATCAAACCTTATTTATTTTGCAC
>NW_009925613.1:0-206 GCF_000696875.1 Nestor notabilis | reverse complement strand
TGCTGCTGCTGCTGCTGCCGAGAGGACTGAAGAGCTTTGTCTTATAAGGAACTTAAAAGAAAGAGAGAGAGTGTGTGTGTGAGAGAGAGGGAGGAAAATTAACCTTGTAAATGAAAACATTTCCTAAGCAAGTTTTTGGAGTGGCGGCGGAAATTGGCATCCCTGTCACCAGTCCGTGGCTCGCCTCATCCCACACCCCACCTTCC
>NW_009925612.1:66055-66298 GCF_000696875.1 Nestor notabilis | reverse complement strand
AGCCGGGGTGCGGGGCCGGGAGCGCGGCGTGTTACCGGGAAACGCGAGCCCCGAGCCCCGCTTCCGAGGCCGGGGGTGTTAAATGCCTGTGGGGGCCGCCGGCTGTGTGCCTTTTGTATGGGGTCAGCTGCTGTGCCGCTGCACCGCACGGAGACCGCGGCGGCTAAAGCGGTCCATAAAACGCATCTTCAGGAGGAAAACAGCCCCTGTCACAGAGAATCGTGGGCGGGTCAGACAAGAAAC
>NW_009925612.1:50572-66035 GCF_000696875.1 Nestor notabilis | reverse complement strand
CCCTTGCTCCCCAGGACGTGGCCACACCGGTTCCTGCTCCTCGAGGATCCCTGAGCTTGGCACAGCAGCTCTTCTATCTTGCAACCTCCATTTCCCCCGTTGCAAGTGCTGCCACTGCTGTTAAACACGAATTGAGGCGCAGAACGCTTGTGTCTTGCCCAGCATCCTTTCGGGAAGCTGGTCCGTGGTCGGTGGGGGGGATGCAGGCTGTGCATTCAGCCCGTGGCAGCTTCTGCTTTGGGTGCTCCCAGTGTGTAAGAGCCATGAGGTAGGTTACTCAGGCTTGAAAATGGAGGACGGTAGTGGTAACCAGCCTGTTGTTTGGTGGAGTAAGTCTCAGCAGTGCTTCCTGTAATGGTGGTGCTGAAAGTGATGTCTTACTTGGCTTAGCTGCTGGGGTGGAGAGCGAAACATCTTCGGTGCTGGCTTTGGGGTACCTGCTGCTCATAAGCATTGTCAGTTACAGCTTTAGAAAAGAGAGGTAGCGTAGGGAAGTGTCTGCTGGTTTTCTTTTTCGGCATGATCTCCGTCAGCAGTGATGGGAAAGGATCATCTTTTCCGCCTCTGAAAATGGAGATGGGGAATAGCCATGTCCCGTTGTCTGGGGGAGAGGGCTTTAGGATGTGAGAAATTCGCAGGAACAGCACTGAGCTATCAATCCCACGGCTGTGAGCTATCAGAAAAGCACTCCCCTCCCAGATGGGATAGCGAAGTCTCTTTCTCTGTGTCTTTTTTTCCTTCCTTTCATTTTTTCCCCTCCCCTTTTCTTGGTGGCAGAGGAAACCCTCTTTTTACCAACTTACCGTAAGGATTGGTAGTATAGAAGGTAAGGGTTGAAAGCATAGAAGGTAAGGATTGGTAGTATAGAAGGTTACTGTTACGTTATTTGCTCTTGATTGCCATCTTAAATTAATTCACCAAGCCTTGCTCAGAGGCCAGGATCCTATTCATTCTTTGTGATTCTTAAATCCCCTATAAACCCTTTTATTGTTAGTTGAAACTGATTTATGAAGTCCTGATCTGGGAATATGCTCCTGTGGCTTTTTTTTTCCTGTGCTCTACACCATTTTCTCCTGTGTTTCTGAGCAGCTATTACCTTTATGGTAAACTCTTCTGGTGCTTTGCCTGTGTCTTGCTTAGTGTGAAAAACACTTGTCTCTTGTGTCTGCTGTATCTGTTTTCTTGCACGTAATAAGCAAGGAATATTTAAATAGATACTGTTATTTGCAATCAGAATCACTTCGATAAAGATCCAAAGTTTACAAAGGCTACATGAGGTAATGTGGGGAAAGGAGCAGCATTAAGCAGTATGTAAGCTGCAGATATGCACAGTAGATACCCATACCAGTCCTGACATCCTTGGGGGGGACGGTAATCTGTCCAGCGTGTTCAGACCTGGAGGAGGAATTCTAAAGCAGCAGCACCAGCAATGGAGAAAGTCTGCACACTGCCATCACAGGAAGGTAATTATTAATGGGAACAAACCTCTGTAACAGCAATGCAAAGAGAGTGGTGAAAGCACTTGGAATCTTGCTGTGGGAAGATCATCTAGTGTACATTGTACTAACACATAGCTGCACGCCTGAAATAGAGTTCTTGTATTCCAGTTCTTTCTTAGTCCTGTGTTCCTGTTGGCTCTGACAAGCCTCTTGCCAGTAGTAGAGAGTAGGTGGTGGTGTGGAGATTCCAGTGTCTTGTATATGGGCAGCTTTCTTCACTGTGTGTCTGGAGAGCCAATGCTGTTGGTGATATGCCAGCAGCAGAAGGGTAAGAAAGTAAGGAGGATGTCCATCACTGTGGTCAAAAGCGCTTGTGACGGTGTGTCCTGTGGCTTGGTGCGGTTTTGTGCTGCTGTTTCCCATCTTGAAGTTAACTCTTTTAATTTCCCCAGGTCTTCCCGTTCCTTCTGTGTATTAAGGTGCCATTCAGAGTCCGTTGAAGCCCATGTAGTAAGTGGAGTTTGAATCAGGTCCTGTACCCCTGGCTGAGTTTCTTCTCCTCCTTGTGCTTCCTGACGGCACTGGCTGCTGTGTCAGTTCTTCCTTTTGCTGCTTGGGATGTCTTGCAGGCAGAATGCTGACTCAGTGCCTCAGCCCAGCGTCTCCCTTTGTCCCTCTGCTTTCTCCTGCACTGCTAGGAGTCAGAGGGAGGTTTTGATACATGGACACTCTGATCACTGAGGATGAATCAGTGTCCTGAGGCTTAGAGCATTTAATCAGTGTGAGGCTGGTGATGGCATTTGTTCAGTGTGAGAAGTAGTTTGAGTCACAAATGTCATGTGGGGAACCCAGTAAACTGGTTTCTCAACTGGATGCAAACAAAAGGGAGTTCCAGAGTTGGTATTTTAACAAATAATGAGCTCGGAAGGTTTTTCATTTGTTTTCAAAAAAGCAATCTCTGTCTTCCAGTTAATTCATAAAATTGCTGTAGATCCCTAAATATTCACAAGACACAATTAGCAGTATTTACATGATACTAAAATGTTACTATATAAAGAGTTAAAACCAAACCACGTTGTTTCAGTTCCTGCTGTTTAGATTTCTGCATTTCTTGCTAGCATTGAAATGAGACTACACAGTTGGTTTTGGCTGGTTTGGTTTGTTTTTTTTTTTCTCCTTTCATACTATTTTATTTATTCATTTCTTGTCTCCTGGTGCTGGGAAGATTATATCCTAGAAAAAAACCCAAACCAATAAAACCAAATAAACCCCCAAAAAGCTATTAAGAAAAATGGAAGTAGTTTCCCCCAGAAAACTTATACTTTAAGTTCTGTTCTTTTGCATAACTGACATTTTAAATGCTTTTTTATAACAAGCAGTGAAAAGTGTGTGGACTTCACCATGCAAAGACTTGTGCACATGACTAATTTTCCTCACATGTATAGCCTCGTGAGTATGCGTGCATGGGTAAGGCTCTCTGGTGTCACAGCAAAGATGCTCAGTCTTGAAAGGGTTTATTCTTGGCTGTGATGTTGAGGTGCTGTGGACCTAAACGTGTAAGTATTTGCCAGACAAGGACTGAAATATGGAGAAGTATGTTTGTGAAATGCAGTTTTCTAGCAGCTGCCAGCATTTTATTTGTTAAAGTGTGCAAATATATGTGGAAGCGTGTAAAATGAGTGTTTCAAAGCTATTCTGTACCTCTTACCTTGAGAACACTTTGAGCTACATTTTTTCTGCAAAGTTTGACTTGCTTGTGTTGGGGATGGGTTTGGCTCAAAATCTCCCGGTCTAAGCAAATTGAGTGCAATTTTCTTTTAACCGTGTAACGAAGAATAGGTACTGACTTCTTGCCAAACAGCTTTTCCCCTTAGAGATTCCAAACAAATTTAGGAAAGAACAAAGCCAGTATTTCTAGTGTTTAACTTCTTGAGAATCATCTTGGGTTTTGGCATGTTAAAAAGGAAAGTGCATCACAAGTCAAGTTGGCGCTTTCTAATGCCATCACTAATACTGATTTCCACATCAGCAATTTTAATTGACACTGCTTCAGTCTTTCTCTCAGCACAGATATCTGTAATTAAAAGAATTGAAGCTCTCTTCACTTATTTCTGCATTCTCTTCAGCTCTGTTCTTCCAGTCTTGCAAGAACAGGTTCCCGTCCCCCTTCAGGAAATGGATAGGAAGAGAAGCTCAAAGACCTTCATGTGGCAGCTGTCAGAGTGTTCAGGGAGATATCCTTGGGAGGAGGAAGTTTGTGTTCTTGGGATCAAGCCAGCAAAATGCCACTTTTGCCCAACACTTGAAGGCAAGCAGCGGTGTGGGAAGAGAGTGTGGCTGCACCAAGGACCTGTTTGTTGGCACTGTTTTAGAAAGAGATACCTTCCCTTCTTCCTCCCCCTCAAGTATAAATCAGGATATGAAAACACGCTGTTCATGTAGTCTCAAAAATGTTGCTACCTATAATTTCCCTTCTTTCCACTTGAGCTCTTTCCTCAGAAGTGATTTGTTCTGAGGCTGAAGGAGTTGTGATACTCAATACTTCAGGAATAGTCATGGTGTAAAACACAGCCACCTTTAGAGCAGGAGGAGGGGTATCTGTTGCTCAGATTTCATGTTTCACAACTTCTTTTCTTGGTGAAGGTAACTTGTTAAGAAGCAGAAAAAATAACCAGGCTGAAAGCATGTGGCAGCCAGCAGTGGGTGAGAATAGCAATCGCTTCATTCACCATGGTCCTGCATTTTGTATTGTGTGATCAATAGAAAAGAAATTGCCTGATTCTTGTGACCTACCTTGCTACTTGTTAGGAGTTTAAAATCACTCTCTGTTCACCAGCTTGGTATTTGTCTGTCTGAGTCCCAGCTCCTGATGATTTCCACTATATGTCGAGACCATGTGTGTGGCTGCCTAAATACAGGTGTGTCTGTTGCTTTTCTAGATGGCTTATCAGTGACACTTACATGGAGCTGGTAAATATGATGAAACCTACAGCAACGGGACCCCTTCCCTAGGTTCATTATGTAAAGATATGCACAGGAACGAAAAAATCCCCAAACACAAAGCCTTTTTATGGCCCTTGCAGTGAGGCAGGCTCCTACCTGCCTCCATGCAGTGCAGTGGCTTCAAAGCCACAGCCAGGGTGCAGGGTTGGGTTTTGTTGTTTGTTTGGGTTTCTTTCTCCCTTGGACTTCATTCTTTAAAGTCACCACTGAGATAAGTTTCTCTACAAAAGGTGTTCTTGATTGCCCTTGGCTTCTACAGAAGCCGGGGCTGCCGCACCGCTGGTGTTTTCAAGTCTGGCCAATGCCACAGATACCAACGTGCCCGCTAAAAGCAGCGTTGTTTTTTCAGGTGGGCTTTGTTTGAAGCACTTTACTCTTGCTGCAGTGATTTTTCCAGTTTGGGATTATAGCTTTTTAATGACAAAACAAGTGCATAGGATGCGATATGAAGTCTCAATATCTGCATGTTCTTTGGGTATTGCAGGGTATGAAAGAGAGAAAACTTACGCACTTTAAGCTGGTGTGAGAACTTGCCTGAAGAACTACCCTATTGCAGGCTTGCTGAAGCTGTGTGTGGTAGAGATGGAGGCAGTTCTATAACCTTGCAGTACCTTAAGGTCAAAAGGAAAGCTGGTAACCCTGGGGAGATCTTTCATATACCCTGATGAGTGCATGTTCAAAGTTGATTTTGTCTTATTTTGTCAACAGAAAACATAGTCTGTTGCCTGTCTCAAATACTCTGATTGAAAACCCACGCTAATACAGTGCTGATTTGCTAATGATTGAAAATAACCTTTCAGTGCAAAGGCTTCCTCTGTGAATATGAATATTTCATACAGAAGTATTATGCAAGAGGTATTTTGTCGGCTTTGCAGCCCGGCACAGAGGAACACGGAGTTAAGCTGGTATCATTTGGATTGTTCAGTATAACTTTGTCCACTAAACCAATGCAAATGTCAGTGAATGATTAAAAAGTGTCTATCTTGCATATTTGTACATAGTGTTTTGTGTACAGATCGTGGAGAGGGAGGATGGGAATTAGTTTGGTCTGACAGTCTGTGCGTTGAAACTTGTGGTGAGAAGTGTGAAAGGCAGTGTGCACTGGCTTGCTTTGTTGTTTAAGCACAACTATGGTTACAAACACTTTCCACATGCATTAGCAATTGCCTTCATCAGAGATGCACAGAGGAACCAGACTTCACGCTTAATCTGAGTGGTGCTTAAAAACACAATCTGAGAAGTCTACATACAGGGTTCCTCTCAATGGCTGCCATCCAGAAACTTTCATGGACTTGCTTTCTGTCTAATTAAATTAAGAACTAAAGCCTAAACTACCTAGCTTAGAAGAGGAACTGACAAAAGGGAAATGAAACTTTTCATGCACTTGATTCTTTTAAAGTCATGTTTGCTGTTTCATAACCCATGCTAATTTCTTTGCTGTTTTTACCTCATTGGCATTGTTAGCAGGGAGAGAGGGAAGACTGGCTTGAGGATTGTGCTCCAATCCTTTCTTATCGCTCTGACAACAAGTCTGTTGGCTCTTGAAACAAGGAAGTGGAGGAATGCAGATACACAAACGCTTGTGTGCACTGCAGAAATTGAGCTGGGTCACTGCTAGTGCCCCTGTGGAAAGTGGGCAGGAAAGAGTCTAACAGGAGAATAGTGGGAGAAGAGTGGACTGAGAATGAGACAGAACTGTACTAATAATAAATCAGGAAAATGAATAATGCAGTGGTTTGGACAAGACTATTTCTAGTGGTTAAAATTTGTGGTTACACTTTGTTTATTTATCGTGTAATTTGATTTAGGATGTACCCAGATTGAAAGGTGAATTTAAGACTGTCCTTGTTAACATCAATCAGAGTAATCAGAGCAGACTTTAAAGAAAGAAACTGCTGGGGCCAGAGTTATAGGGAACAAAAACAGTAAAACACATAGAAAAGCCAGAAAATAAAAGCATAGAGGCATGCAACAATGCGGAAGAAGAGAGTAACGGTGTGGCAGAGGAAAGGAGGTAGCAAAATTGAGGTAAGTGTGAGTAAATATGGTAGAAAATCTTAAAGCACGAAGTTTTATGTACTTTCTGCATGTGGGAAGTGTATGAATTCTCTTTGTTTGACATCTCCAGAAGCAGGGCTTTAATGCTCACAGGTGAACGGCCAGGTTTGCAGTCAGCTTGAATGCATGTTGCAAATACAGACCCATGTGTGGACTTAAGAATTCATTACAGGCACCTCTAAACTTTACGGGGTGAGCTGGTATGAGTGTGGTTTTAGCTGAATGGTTTTGCACCTGCCTAATTTGTGTTGTAAAACCATGGTCTGTCCACGTGCACAGCAGCCTGGTCACAACCAGTGTGCAGCTGGTCAGTGCGGGGAGCATACGGTGCTCCTCCTCTGCTGTCTCTTGTGAATGAAGACAGGATGGTGGCCTTCTGTGCTACTGATTTCTGTGTTAATGTCTGGTTATTTACCTGCTTGCTGTCTGAACTTGTAAGATCTTACATTTCTGGCTTGCTATCTGCTAAAGAATGTAACACCAGCAGCCCCATCTCATTGCTTGTGGATCAAACGACAGGTTACCTGTACCACTGGGAAATTCTGCCTGCTTGCCCAGCAAGGTTTGATTTATTTGTTGATTGATATCTTGGTTAGATTCTTGCTGTCTGCAACAGAAGAGAGGAAGTGGGGAGAAACTTGCACATAGCCCATGGAGAGGGGAAGAGGAGGTGGCCACAAAGGGAAGGAAAGAATTACAGGGAGCTGCTGAAATAAAGGGGGTGTTGGGTGGCATGTGGAAAGCTGCAGTGAGGCTCTAGTAGGGACAATGAACTCTGCAGGGAGCAGCAGTGGGATCCTGTGGGCTCCCTTGGAGTAGGAGCAATGCCTAAGGTGCTTTCCAAAGGGAGCGTGGGTTCAAGACCAGCTGGAGCAGATTTGAGCTTGCACTGCTGGTGAAAGGGGAAGTCCTGCCCCCCTGCCCACCTGCCTCTGCCTTGGTCAGGCAGGAGGCTTCTTCCAGGCACACACCAGGGGACAGAGTGGGAGTGTTAAGCAGCACGGTGGCCACAAATCAGCCTGAGCCGATTGTGAAACCTCACTCAGATAGCAACAAAATCTGGTGTTTATCTGGTTATGTTACATGCTACTCCTGACAATGCTTCTGCAGGAGGTTTCTGGGCTGGTTGGGGGTTTTTCTTCTCTCTTGATGGCATGACATTTTTCCTGTGTGGTGGTTTGTTGTTGTTGTGCAGCAACAAGGGAGGAAGATGGCATTTAACCAAAGTGATTGTCAGAAGTCTGCTGCTGGCTGCATACTTGGAGATACATGTAGAACTGAGTTGTGCTGAAATTACACCTCTAATGATTGGAACTGCTTTACTTGTTTTATTCCCTAAAGTTTTTTTCCAAGATCTCCACTTCTTCCCCAAAATACTGCGGCTTCCTTCCTCGGTTCCTTACAGAATTCATGATTTGCTCTGTTAGTGCATCACTGTATTTCTTCCACTCTGTGGCCAATGATTGTTTCCCTGTTAAATTCAACCTCAGTCAAGCACAACAGAAATAGTGTTTTCCTTAGTGGAAAAGATGTTTGATCAAGTGACTGCACAAATGAAGGTGGCCACATGTAGGCTACAGTATATAGGACGTGGCATTTGGAGGTTGAACGTGTTACGTGCCAAGTGCCTGGCCGTGATTCAGATCAAACTGGCACTGGATGATGCCAACACCCCAGTGTAAATGGGGTGTAAATCTTTCCATGTGCTGAAGGGGCCTCAAAAATAGAGGATGAAAGGGGATGAGTGCCAGAGGGGACCAGATTATAAGAGAAGCGGTACATGTGCTCCTTATTTAATCTCCTTTGTACCCACTGTCCCCCATACTGGCTCTGTAACAGTGGGTATGAATGCTTGTGTCAGGGCAGATGTTTCTGAAGACGCTGCTTTGTTTTAATCAATTGAGGTTGTTACTTCATAAATGGGAGGGAGAGCTGAAGGGTGAAGCATAAAGAGAATGCAAATGGGATTGGGAACATAATCCAGGAGCGTTTTCAGTGGCAAGAGCTGTGGGGTGGCTGCCAAGGAGGGGTTGGAGGGCATGGTGACCTCTGCTTAGGCTCTTCTTACCTGGGTCTTTGACCTCGTGAATAATGATTACAGAAACAGCCAAGGTGAATGGCCTTGTGCCTATTGAGAGTGTTTTCTGTCATGGTCTGGAACATCCAAAGGTCTCTTTGAAACCTGCGCGCAATAGACCTTATGTAAAGTATCTAGGCAGAATGTTTTCCCCCTTGTGTACTTAAAAGACAACAGTCTCTGAAAACTACAGTTCTGGTGATACATGCTGCAAAAAGCATTTTGTTCTCTCGAATGCTTGACCACCCCAATCCCTTTGAAGGAGGAAATTCTTTCAGATGCATGTTTTATTTGTGTATTCAGCAGTGTCTTCCCTATCTTCTTTTTAGCAGTAGACATCCAGGATGATAAACCTGGAAGCTGACCTTTAAAGTGCTCTCAGTGGAAAGCATGACACAGGGCTTGTTCCTGAGGGCTTCTGAGTGCCAGCAGGGGCCAGCCCTGAAAAGGCCTTGGAAAATAAACTAGGAGGGGAGTATCTCTGTGTGTGTTGGGGAGGGGGGGTGTCAGCTTGCCTTTTATTGTTGTGCAGTGCTTTGGAAGCAGCTCAGGTGGGTGCTTGGCTCTGGGCACAGACCCTTACGGCAGAGCAACTCACTGCTGGTGTGGAGGCAACGTGCTGGGGGCAGGGGATGCAGCCCATGTCCCTGCTTTGAGCCCTGCCTGTGGAGCATCCCCACACTGGCAGGAGCGTGCAGTGGTCCATGGTGCTGGGAAGGGCTTGGGCATGCAGCAGCACTGCCTGGGGCACAGCTGGAGCAGGAGGGGCAGCGAGGCAGTGCTGGCCAGCCTGCTGTGCACACAGGAGTCATGTGAAGTCATGCCTGTTGCTAGGGGGCTCATTTCGGCTATGAAGCAGCACTGGTCTACATAGCGGCTTTCCGGGTGTTTGTTGATTGCAGGCAATTACTGTGGAATACTTGATCTATAAGGAGGCATACTTAATAAGCAGCAAGCTAAAATAAATACTCATGAATTACCTGCTGGAGTCTGGCTGTTCGTTTTGCTGAGTGGTTGCTTTGCATCTGTGAGCTCTGCTCTGCCCTGGAGCGTCTGAGTCACTGGAGGTGAAGGCAGCCACGCTGTGGTCTTGGCTGGTGAAGTGTTGGGCTAAAGGAGGAGAGGGAAGAATCCCATTTCTTCCCCATTTTGTCCATCCTGGGGATAGAGGTATTTTCCAGAGGTTTTCCAGGCAGCTCATTGAGTCAAGGTGGACTGCTTGCCTGGCATACTGCTGTAATACAGCAATTCAAGTGTCATTGAAGTGATTATGTGGAGCATGCACAATGTGCAGCGACCACGTCGCTGGGATCTGCTCTAGCTTTTATGGTGATGTAGGGGAGCAGTGGCGTAGAAATAACTGTGCCCATGGTCAAGTTTGGATTTAAGAAAATATGTGGGAAATGGCAAATTGCTAGTTTGAGGAATCTCTGCTCTTCAAGAACAGGGCAGCTCATTTAGAGTGTTTCTGAAACTGCTGAAGTCGGGGTGTGCTCAGCCTTCCCCAGAGATCAGTGGCAAAAGGAGGACTGACATTCTGCTTCTGTGTTGCAGTGGCATTTCTCTCACTCCCTGCTAGCGTCAACGTTTTATTTGGCTGCTTTGACTCACAGCAGTTTGTTTTTGTACAGGAAGAGTGCGTGGTGCTTGTCAAAATGAGAAAGTGACCATCAGCGCCTGGCTTGGTGTTCCAGAGCCTCCTGGAGCCAGCGCTCAGCCCAGCTGAAGCCGGAGGAGGAAGGAGGACAAGCACAGCCTGATCAGGTACTGAGCCAGGAATGGGGATTGTCTGATGCTGGGTTGATGTGAAGCTGTGAGTTAGTTATAAAAACACAGTTCTGTTCCATACCAAGCCTTGCTAACATGTGTGATAGGATGGTGGGCCAGTAATGACAACCCCATCATCTGTAGCCTGGCATGGGTGCATGTTGTACGGTCGAGTTTCATGACAGATCTGAGGTAAACGTAAATGCAACTCTCTGTTTTCTAGGGTATTTGCAGTACAGCTCGGTCTGTGTTGCTAATACCTGTATCCAGGCTCCACATGAGTTGGAAAGAAAGAACTAGGAGTACTCTTACCAAATGTTTTAACGTTGAAGAGCAATTTGATGTCTTGAGGAAAGGGTTTTTCCTCAGCTTTATTGTTTCTTCTAGCAGGGAGGTGTAAGTGCCAGCTTTTGAGGAGCACGCTGTTATGTGGTAACCGTGAGAGCACAGAAAAAGTAACAGACTAATGGGTTTTAAGACAAAACCAGCTGTCAGTTTGGTAGCTGTGTTTTTTATTTGCTGAGATTTCCATGACTGTTCATGGAAACAGGTATTTATTCTTGCACTCGCATCTTTCAGGTTGTCGTAGTTAAAAAGACTTAGTTCATCTGGTTGTATGAAGACACTCAGAGAAGTTCAAGGTTTTGGTTTATTGTATTCAATTTATTGGGGTTTTTTTCCGTACATAACTGTAGTTTCCAGTTTAAGTGGAACTCCTGCTCCGAGGACCATGTCCTGGGAAGACTCCTATGCACCTTTAGAGATTCCTGAAGAACAGGGCTCCTACTTACATGTGCTTATATAACGCTTGGGTTGGCAGTGGCCCACAGTTCACTTCTAGAGGGAAGCGTTCTGTAAAGAGGCACAGTATTCTTCATTTTGGGTGATGCTTTCTCTCCAGAAGTACCAGCATCTGTCTGAATTTATTAGTCACATTTTTATGTTGCTTTTATTTATTGACCCAGGTGGAAACAGTGGGGGTTTGCATGGATAATCTGTGTAGAAAATTATTCCTTGTGTTCTAAGGGTAATTTCCAGCTCTGTCTGATTATATCTTCCCTTGTGTGGTTATAAAAGGGAAGTCCTTTTCTAGCCTGCATTGGGCACCCTTCACTTTTTTGTCTTTGGAAATAAGAATTGGCATTTATTGGATTGAACAACTAGCTTCCTGCTTCCCAGAGAAGAGGTAGTGGCTCATTCACCTGCAAACATCCCTCCTGTGGAGAGTGTTTGTTGGGGAGTTAAAGGAAAGCTGGCAGCTACTAGTAAAATACAGCACAGCAGGCTGAAGAGGGATTATTGGAGCGTTACTAGGAAATTCATGGCTCTGTGCAAGACCTTACGGACTCCGCAGACAAGCTGACCTAAATTCTGCAGCCAGGCATTATGGGTTTCTGCATTGATGTGATGTGGCAGGCTAGACAACCTGCAGCAGATCTGTTTTGCTTTGTGGGATGGGACAGAGAAGATTCATATTTGAGCAGAAACACAAACAGGGCAGTCTTTGTAACTGTACTGAATCTTTCTTAGTCTTTTTTGTTGTTTTCTAGCCCATGTTTTGCTTCTCTTGTGTACTTTTCATGTAGTCAGGGTGAGTCTGTGTTATAAGGATGCTCATTTGGAAGAGTGGAGGGGTTGTTTGCTCCTGCATGGGGAAATACCTGCATGGTTTCACTCAGGCTTTTACAGATGGTTTGTAGTTGTGAGATAGGTTTTAGCAAGGAAGTGGTGATACCCATCTTATCAGGAGTGAAAGAGTTAACCCAGCTGAAACTTAGTCATCTCTTGAGGGGGAATAGGATTAGTATCTACTTGACATAAACGGCATTGCTTGCACTTAGGTTTTCAAGCGGTCTGTTTCTCAAGATGATACATTATGCACAAAACAATGTGCAAAAACTCAAACAGAAAACGCTATGCCACGTGTGTCCAAGTAAAGTTGGTCAGTCCTGCCACTGAATTCTACTGCTGTTACTTCTTACAGCAGGATTGTGACTTTGCAGTTTAGTTTCTGCTGGCACAAACCTGGTGTGATGGCAGTTACTGCTTCCTCTCTTTTGCTGCAGACATAAGCTAGACTGATGCAATGCTCCCCTTTGCTTTCACCCCTCCTGTGTGCCCAGTTTCCCAGTCTCACCACTTCCTCCTAAGGTGCCCCTATGACTACTGCAGGAATTTTTCTGCTGGTGCTGCTTGAACTGGGTTCTAGGAAAGAAACATTTTATGCAGGCAGAAAGATTTAGCAGTCACTTGAAGGGCTTCTGCAGAAAGGTTTCTGCTGGTGTGGTTTGTAAGCAAGAAAAATCGCTAATCTTGACTGCAGTTGTATCAGCAAAATGCTGAAGTGTGGCTAGGAGCTTTCCCAGGCGAGTGTTCTGGTCTGGTTGCTGTGATGGAGTGAGTGTGTGTGTGTATATATATATGTATATAAAATATTTGTCTGGAAACCTTTTTCGTGGGAGCATAAGCTTTAAGCTCTTTTGATTTGTTTAGAGGAATTTCTGCAGCTGCAGAACCCTGAAGCAGGAGGGGAAATAGTGATATCCTCAAACATAGCTGGTTTATTTTAGATCATGTTTCACTGATGTGCTTTTGGTTTGTTTTAAGAACGACTTGCCTGTATAAGCTATTTGCTTACTGTATGCACATCATAAGGAGCAATGGTACGCCAGGTATGGCGATGGGGTTGGAGAGCAAGGGGTGGTTCTCCCCTGTGTGGTCCAATGCCGGGCACAGTAATTAGAAGTTTATTAATTGGCAATAAATTAAAATTCACTTCAATCCGCCCCCAAACCGATAAACCAGTTATTTTTTTTGCTTGCAACAGTGTTATTGCCAAGGCTGTCTCAAGGCAGATGTAGGGGTTTTTGCTTAGGTGTAGATAGATGGCATTTTGACTACTCTTTTGCATGGAAAAGGACTTCTGTGTGCCTCGCTCCAATGGTACAATTTTAATGTCAGCTTATCTTCTCTTCCTTCCTGTCCTCCCAGCAGAATTTTCTATGTTAACTTTAGATACAGAAGCTGGAAATAGCCCTGCTTTGGTGTTATTTTTCCCACTGTTTTTGCTCCCGTATTTCTTTGCCTAGACGGGAGACTCGTCCCCAAAAGCCAGTCCCCACAACCACACGTCTATGAGCATTGTTGCTTCCAGCCAGCTTGTCATTCTGTGAGCCTGGCCCCAGTCAAAATGCAGCAGTGCTCTCTTTGAACCGTCAGTGGACTAATGTCCTGTTGCATGTTTTCATGTGTATAGACCTGTTTCCTACGGGATGGGTCCCAAATTCAGTCAGCTGCGGTAATCTTAGCTGTGTGTTTTGACACAATGTGATGTTGTTTGAAATACTTACCTGTGCTCAGTTCTTGACTGAAATCTCAGAAGGTGCATTTTGGATAGATGGGAAGAGATTCTCAGCGTGTGGTCACTCCCTCAAGCTTTGTCCATTGCCTAAAGTAGGTGATGCCCTCTTGAATAATAAAGCACCATCACAGTGTGCTTGTTCTCTTGGAGTCTGGCTCTGAATGCTGGAGCACTGGAATAGCATGGTGAGGTTCAGCATCAAAGGGTAAGGTATGCCCATCCTTGACCATACCTGATGTGGTTTCACAGGGAAAGGTGAAACTTCCAGCAATTTAGAAACCACAGAAGTGATTGGGCTGGGATGGGGAAAAGTTTGCCATTCCAAGACCTGGTTTTCCTTGTCTAGACGGGCCTAACGTTGTCTTGGAACGCTGTATTTGTACCACAGTATGAAAAGAACATACCATAAGAAGTTGGTGACATTACTGCCTGGTGCCTCAGACAGTCAAGACGGGGTATGTGTGGAAGAGAGTGAGATTTGCAAGGAAAAAATGAACAAATAGCTCTTTGTTGCCCAATTATTTTAGTGCTGCTGTGGTTAAGCTGTAATATTGCGTTACTCTGTCCACAGCTTTTTATGAGCCTCTCCTAGAAAAATGTTGAATTTCAGTAAATAATACATTTCTTTAGTTGTATTTATTATTTCAAGTGTTAAGAGTTTGCTTGCAATTGTACCATTCCCCTGCCTCCAGTGTCTGAATATATAAAATCCTGCCTTTGTTGCTGAGCAGTAAACTCCCAAACTTTCCACTTATCTGACTTTGCATTTCATGAAGAAGTTTTTGCTCAGTGTATTATTGGAAGCTGTGGAAAAGTTTTCAGTGCATAATTGGAATTGAATTGATCAATAAGGCATCAGTCTCATTCCTGTCCCCTTGACTCTTATGTTCTGCAGGGTCTGGGCAAAAAAAATGTGATTTTTTTTTTTTTTTTTTTTTCCCAGCTCATAAACTGAATATGCCACGTTTTGAAGTAAAATGGTTTTCCAGGCAGGCTGCAAACCAAGTTTTTACGGGCAGTTAAAGTAATTACATAAGAAACTTAATGATTGTCAACATTACTGATGTTTGAAAAGCTGCGGGGTTTGGGGGAATCCATGAAAGGAGATTCTGACTATTATTCCTGTGGCGTGGGGGAGATGGGGAGGGATGTGGAAATAGGGATGTTGCATGTGATTCTCTTTAGGTGCAGGAAGCAACAGGCTGTGATAGAGCCAGACTGTCCCATGCCAAGTTACCACCTTTTGGTTGGTGAGTAATGGCTATCCCTTCCCCGTGTCTGTTGACTCACTAGTCCCTGGGCAGCAGCTGACTGGTGATAATTTACAGTCAAGATCCACAGCAATGCCAGTATTTCCTTTTCCAGCTGAGGGAACGGGATGGGAAGTTGCAGGGAAGCTCTTGCAGGGTGTGGATGAGTGTTTGGGAAGGCAGAAGTAGAAGGTGGTGATGCAGAGAGGTATTAGGAGGGACAGCAGTGTGGAGCGAAAAGCATGGTTAATGGGTTGATGTTATGAGAACATATTGGTCCACTCCTGGATTGTGCTGCCCTGGTATGTGCATTTAGACTGAGACAGTCTGGGGTAACTGGCTGTCAGCTTGATAAAACAATCAGGCTGCCAAGAACTCCATCATCTTGTTAAACACCATGTCAGATTTATGGCACGTTTGTCCACCTTTAATGTGGCTAATTTAAGATATGCAAACATGCTTTTTAGTACTCTGCCTGTAGTCTCTCTCCCTACAGCTCATGTAAATT
>NW_009925612.1:31774-50541 GCF_000696875.1 Nestor notabilis | reverse complement strand
GCAGTCCTGCTCTGTCTCAAGCAGGCTTCAGTCTGAAGGCAACAACTGAGAAACTGATTCTTTCACTAAAAGGGTATGTCCATGTTGTAGGGGATGGGAAAATGAGAAGTGGAGCGCTCATCCATAACCACTCACTAAAGCTTATTTCAGCAGTCACTTCTGTCTTTGTTAGAATAGCTGGAGCTCTGCCAAACTGAAAAGCCCCAAACTTGCTTTGCTTTGACTTTAGCTAGATCTTACATGTAATATCTTAATGAGGGGTAGAGTTACTTCTGTTTTCCTTGTATCCAAGCACATCACTGGTAGAACTTGGGTGGGATTTTTCTGCAGTGTCATTGAGTTTCTTTTGCTTGCGTGGGTTGCTCACATAGCTGTTTTAGTGGGAAGGCAAACACTTGAAATAGAAAAATATGATGAGTCAAAGGCTGTCAAGTATTATGCATATATCCTCTACCTTGCATGCTGAAGCCCTGACCTACTTGAGGCCTCTAGGTACTTCTGTAATGTAAGTGTTGGCAATGATAAACTGCAGTGTCTGGCAGAGGGATTCAGTGTGCAAGAACAACACCAGAAAACAGGAACTTTTAATCCTTTCCCTCAGATGAGCCAGTGTTGAGCTTTCTGTTCTTTTGGGAGGGGTTGGACAGGGTGGCTCTGACCAAGGTATGCTGACATGGCATTCAGTGGCCAGCACTTTGTTTTAATACTTGTCAGCGAAGTGATGCTGATAGAGCTGACTTATTTGACCTATTTTTCCCCGTATGTGTGCTGCAGTAATTCTTTTAGTATAGGTATTATTTATCTTTTTGGGTTTGTTTTCAGAAATAACAAATATAGCAGGAAAAGCCCCGCTCACCACTGACATCGGAAAACAACAACGAAGAGCAGGAAACCAGAAAGATAGTCTCTAAACAACAACAATATGAGCTATAATGTGGTCAAGGAGAGGACTGCTTGCAGCCAAGGGCGCTTGCTAAGGGGGAGAAGGGTTATGAAAACCCATTTTTTGAAGGAGGACAAATACAACTGTGTTCTCCAAGTAAATGCTGAGTAGTTACTTAGTGTTCCTTATAATATTAAATGCCTGAGTTTCACAGCTTGTCACAAAAGGCCTTGGAGCTTATTCTGCTTAGTTTGATGACAGATGATGGAACTAGGCAGGCTAAAGGGTCATGGCATTTTAGAAAGAGATTCTCTTAAAAATAACTCAGTGACCTTTTAGTGTTGGAGGTACCCCCATGATAAGCTGTTTCTGATTGATCAGAGGACAGTGATATGAGTGTTTCTTGCTTATTTAATGCACCAAACATCAGATAGATGTGGATAGGGTTAAAAGGTTATGTGGATTAACACTGGTTGAAAACGTTTTCTGAAGTTTGAATGGGTTAAACTGATGTTTGTTGACACACTTTTTTGGACTATCAGCTCCCATATTAAAAGTGTGTTTAGGGGATGGGCATGTTTTCATTCTGTACAACCGGAGGGCACATGAGGAATGTGCATCTTGTTTTCAGAGCAATCATAGACCGGTCCTCAGGAGCTGACTCACTGCTATTTTGTAAGCAGGGTTTGCCTTCCTTTCATGTGGTTCTGCATTTTTCTGTTCCCTAATCCATGGTAATTTAGATCCCAAGTGTGCTGGTGTCAGAAAGCCTGCTTCCTTGACCAGTATCATATCCCCATGTGCATGGTGCGTTCTCGGCTTGATTTGATATAGCAAACATCAGTTTTGATAGTTTCATTTCCTTCTAGTTGGGTTTTCATTGAATTATGGCACAAAGGCACCTTCCAGGCAGCTGTGTAACACGAGCGTTAATAAATGGTTATTTGAGGTATTGTATTCAGTCTGTTACTGTTTTACTGTCTCACTTGTATGGGCTTGTTTTCAGGTTTTTTTCCTACGCAGTATTTGAGACTTTCCCGAGTTTCAGATCGACTTGTTCCCTTTCCATTTTAACTGAGCTCTGCTATTGGAATGCCATGGTAAGGTGGGACTGGGAAAATTGGCCCGCTGGAAAGGATCATAGAGAAGGCCACAGCTCCATACAGCTTGAGCATTCAACTTACTAATATGTAGCACACCTTCAGTAATGACACTGTATTCTACAACTGACTTTCAGAACCACTTAAACTTATTCTCATGCCTTAGTAATGTGTTATTTGTGGCAGGTCAGGTATTTCCCTGCGACTGAGAGTAACTTTTAATTACTTTCTTTTACTTGGATCCGTTTTTACTTAATGCTTTTCTAAGTGGCAGCTTAGGAGGAGGTAAAGTGCCAGAAATCTTCAGCACTGTCGTCGTTCTTATTTTCCAACTAAAAGCTCTGCTGAAAATAACTGTGCACCAACGTGTAAATCAAACTCCTCCGAGAGGCTCACCTGTCATTTCTTTATAGCTTTGCCAGGTTAAAGTCGGAAGGTCTGGTTGTTTTAATTGATGCTTTTGCAACGCTCGTGTGGCTGGAAAACTGACAAGAGTCATGTGAATTTCATGTTACTTCTGTGTGATTAAAATCAAGGGCAGCAGCGTGGGCTGCTGCTAGAAATATTCCCATGAAAACCATATGGGAGAGGCAACCCAGCAGAGACTCTTTTTTCCCGTGCTTCCTATTCCAGTGTAGGCCTAAGGCTGAACATAGGGAAAAATGGAAACCATTTTCATGGGAAAAGGTGGAGTGATCCCACTTTTCCTGACAGTAGCCAGGAGGTTGTGCAAAGGGGAGAAACAATAGGAAGCTTTTTGTTTCCTGGGTGGAGTTTCACATTTGACACCGGTGAATGGGAGCCTGATAGGAAGGCACGGGGCTGATAGGAAGGCAGCACCTTCTGTGGGAGCTGCTGGACTTCAGCCTGGGTGTTCCTGCAGGAAACTCCACCCTCTTGTTCTATCTCTGTCTGGTACGTGTTCTAAGCCTTGATGTCGTCCTCTTGTTACTGCTGGCAAAAAGCTGCTTGTGTGGGAGATATGTAAATGTGTTGTAATGTTCTGATATAATTTTAGCGCAGGAAAAGAGCAAGCTCTGTACATGGGTATCGCCAACCGAGCTCCAGTCTTGCAGCTTAGATGATTTAATAGAGCTGTTAACCTGGGAAGAGGTTTAGAGGGATGTGGGGTATAGGATCAAGTTCTTAAATTTGTAAGCTTAAAAAGCAAGCCATGCTTCCATAAAACTAAATCCCTTTACAGACAGTAGGAACTGTCTGTATCAGGGTAAAAGAATTTGATTGTTTAATGGCATGGTTATTGAATGTTTCTCATGATGTGAACTCTCTCACGTGGTTGCAGTGCATATGTCACGAGGAGAATACTGGGGTGGGCTTTACCTTTTGTTTCTCTCAGTGTAAAAGTTCTACATACTGTTTTGCCTTATGTGGGGTTGTTTTCGTGATTTTTCTTTCAGGCTCAATAAGACACGATCTTGTGGGAGAGAGAAATGAACCTACTAAATCCTTTCTCATATGCAGGGTTAAGTATTGCACTCAGGAGGGTAATGTTCCAGTGGAATTGCAGTCTTCTCATAACAGTTTAGACTTTGGTAAAGAAAGTGGATGAGTCATTGCAGGGGGTTGATGGCTGAAAAGATTGATTAATAATTAATTTGAAAACAAGAAGGCCTTTCCTCTGTGTCCCAGCTTTCAGCCATTCAAAAGATCATCAGATTCCCACATGTAGAGTAGCATCTGAGTACTATGGACATGTTTGTTTTGATGTCTTTCCCTGAACTGCAAATGTTGCCTTTTTTTCCCTTCTCTTTGCTTTTGCTTACACGTTATTTATAGACGTATAAATGTCAAATTTGGCTCAAGCGTTTTGATGAGGTTACAGCACTTGGAAAGAGCCAAATGTTCCCATTATTTTGATGTGGGTGTTAGGGTTAATTATAGTCGCTTTATAACCTTTTTGAGTTGTACCAGTTTACTAGATGCTTCATGGGTATCCCAGTTTTCCAGTGTCTGTGTGCTTGTGCATGCAGGTTCCTTTGCTTTTCCTCAACAGGCATTTGTCAGTCAAGGCCTTTTATTTCTATGGGTGTGTGTCTGAGCTGGGTGTCCAACGGGAAACATGGTGCCTGTTTGCCTTTATGCTGGGATAGCGGTGGAAGTGAAGACCGCTGCAGACTGCAGCGTGACTCTGAAGGGATGACTCAAAACTGGCCCTCTGAATTCAGTTAAATTAGCACAAATGATCTCTGTTTGAGGAGTTTTTCAACTGCAGTAGGCCCAAGACAGGGGATCAGTCAAAACCAGCTCATGAAAGGCACGGAAGCTTCAGCAACCTTTTGAAATCCTTTAATATGTAAATGGGTACCCTCTGAGTGCTGCTCTCTGGGGCGCATCTTTGATACAAGGTAGGTCTTGTGGCTCTGATCCTAGAAGAGGTAATAAACTGTTTTGTCTTTTTGTTATTTAAAACCATGCTATGTGCAGCCCTGTGCATTTTTTTTTGGTGCTGAATCTTGACTGTTTAGTGCCCGGTGGATAGATGTCATGTCATTTGTTTGCTGACAGCGTGCAAAAAGCCACTCTAACCTTTCTTTCATTCTTATTTATTCATAAGCATGAAGGGGGAAAGAAAATGTGTAATTTTAACTTGAGCTGTCGTTATCATTTATAATTTAAACCTGAAATGCATCACACCTTCAGCTCGATGGTCATCTTAGTCATTAAATCTGAGTTATGGCTCAGCTATAGCGTTCTGATCAGGCTCCTCTAAAAAGGAGGTGGCTGTCAGCTATTTGGCACTGAGCTGTAGCTACAACCTTCTGGTGCTGGTGTTTGTGACACTATTTTGTCAGATATGGAAGGTGCAGCAGCTGAACCTTGCACTTCTCAAGGCCTGAGCCTGTGAAGAGTTCTCTGACTTTCCCAGATGCAGATAGCGATACCCTTTGGCCTGCTTTAACTGTCAGCTTTAATTCACCATAGTCGGAAGTTAAGATCTAGTTGCACTAAAACTGCTGTATAAATCCTTTGTAACATTTACCGTGTGGTGCAGAGTTACCATGAGTAGGGGTTTGAGCGTGGAAAAAGAGAGGGCTCCGGACTGCTTCGCACGGATAGCATTGGAGTTAGACTCCAGTTAGGTTTGTAAAAAGAGATGGCTTGACCTTTGTAATAAACCAACCACTTGCCTTGGCACCGAATGTGGAAGGGGAAGGCTTTTTTCTCTTTAATTTATGTTAAAAGGATTGAAAGCGGGCAATGTGGGGACGATGAAGAAACCCTCGCTGCAGGGAAGGATATGCAATGTTGGTTGTTAAACCAGACCTCCCTGAGTGCTTGTCTTACTCCACTAAAACCTCCTTGGGTAAATGTCATGTGCAGGATTTGACTGGGTGTTCACCTGCTGGGTGGTAGAGGGAGGACATGGGCAAGCTCTTGAGGGGTGCTGGGAAGAAGTGGATGATTTCACGGCTTCAGGTAGATAAAACTTGCTCTGGTGGCAGTATGGGCAGTGGAATTTGGCAAGAAGTGGGAGGGGAGAAGGATGTGTGTGCTAGGGTAATCCTTCGTGTTGTGGAAGGAAGAAGCAGGGTCTGGAATTCATAGTCCTGACATTTTTGGATGTGTGAAGTAAGCCAAAGGAAGCTGGTGGGTGTTGAGACATGACTGATTTGCTCCAGTTTGTAGAGTAGGTGTGGACAGAAAGACAGCAAGAAATCACTGGTCTCTGTTTTAACATGAGAGGCAAAAAATGGTGCAGCTGCACTGGTCAGAGGGAACGTCCCAAGGCACCCTGGCTTTACTCTGTGTCCTGGCAGTGTAGCTGTATTCAGTTCACAGCTCCAGAACTGCTGCTCTGGATTCCTGCCATTGGAAGGAAACCTCCTAACACAGAGAAGGCCCTAACCAGAAATAGTTGCAGCTACATTTGCTTTTCCTGTGGGATCACTGCAGAAGCCCTGGACGGGTAAGGCATGGGGCAGAGATGACCTGTTTCTTCCAGAACTTAGTTCTTCCTACTCACAGACTTGCCTGCAGAGAAAGACTTGTGGGGTGAGAGCAATGATGCTGTGAGGGGATTCTGTGCGGGTGGATCTGGCCGTTGGAACTTGCCCCAAGGAGCAGAGCTCACCTCCTATGCTTGCTCCAGAGCCTGTGAAGCAAGAGTTAGCATACACAACGTATGTGGCTAGGCAATGCTTTTGCATTAAACCTTGTAAGAGTGTCTGTCTCCTGCTAATGACTTTGCTGCTGAATAGGTGAGAAGTGAGAATGTTTGGGGTGTTTTTCTAGTTCAGCTTAAAAGAAAGGAAGTAATCCATCCCTCTAGGTTTTCAGGCTTGGCCACAAGAACATTACTTGTCCTGTGGTGTCACATCAGCTGAGGTCTCCTCAGACAGTAAGCCTGCTTGGCTTTTCTGACACTTGCCTTTGTCCTAGTCTTGTCACAATCCTTCCTTCATTCAGACTGACTTCTCTTGTACATTTTGGTTATGGGGGGTAACAAAGCCTGTGAAACACGACTATCCATGGAAAAGAATAGTCTGCAGTGTTCTTCCTGCTTTTCTAATGGGGTCATTTTTCATGTGCACATTTGCATTAATAGCAGTTGTCTGCTAGTTAATAAATACAGTGCCCTGTGAAAATAATGTGTTATTAGGATTGGATGGGTTCCTACAGTGCCCTCAGTGCTGCAGCTTTCACTAGCTAGCTGTGCCTTTGCTTGTGTGCACAGCAGAGTTGTTTACATGTTAGGAATATGCTAGAGGCAAGGAGAAAGGAACAGCTTTAATGTGATGCAGCTTAGATGCTCTGTGGGGGAGGCCTCGGAATTGTTCATAACAGGATCAAATGTCGATCAATGTTTCGGGAAGAATAAAGTTATTGTTTATGAGAGAACTGGAGAACAGTAAATTACATGCTCTCCAGCCATCTTAAAGCCATCTATTTCTGACCCTGTCTAGGAAAATGTCCCTCTCCTGTGGTTATTGTGAACCCTAGAGTATCAGTGGTGCCCCGTAGAAGCATCTATCCAGACCGCTCCTGTTTGGCTCCAGCAGCTTCTCTGGGATGCCTTTGGTAAAGAAACAAGATGCCAGCTTCTTTCAGCAGTTCCATGAGAAGCCTGGTGATTGTATTCTTGAGGGTGCTGCTGGAGCATTGTGGCTACTATTAAATTTGGGCATCAGGGGATGTACTGGCTCCACAGAGTAAGGAAGCAGTTACTGCAACATCAAGCTATGCACAGGAGAAGATGACTTCTCCCTAATTGCAAGGTGTAAAAGCTGGAAGGAGGACAAAGACGAAACCGCTAGAGAGGACTGGAGGAGAAAACAGCTGAAAACCTCCTCCTCTCCCTCCAGAGCTATTTTTTGTCAGTGACAGAGATCTGTGGGATGAGCAAAGCAGATCTGTATCTGCAGCAGGCTGTGGCTCTGATCTGAAAATGTATCCCCAGGAAAAAACAATGAGAGCCTAGCTCATCCACAGTCAGGGCACCTCTCTGCTGGACCTGAACCTGCCATTCCTCTGCCAGGCTGCTTCGTGTTGTATTCAGGTGGTGCTTGACATCTTACAACAGGGGACTATAACGTTTTGTGTTAGGTTGTGCCCCGTGCCGGCAGGCTGGGGTTTGGGGAAGCGCTTGTGGAGAAGTGGTACGGGCAAGGAGGGAGGGAATGGAGAGGAGCCTTGGAAAACTCTGTCAGGATAAGAGGCTTTTCAACCCGAGGCTTTGGTGCCTGTCGAAAATCCTTCTTTAAAACAAACCTGGCAAATACACAGCCCTGAATTTATTTACCAGGATTCAAGCGTTTCGGATTGTGTGGCTTCTTGCATTCTTCTTGGGATGGTTTGGTGCTGAACCAGCATCCTAATGTGTTGTGTTGTCTGGGCCTGTCTCCTGAGGGAGATATTTTGGACAGTTACTCCTGAGTAAATCCTGTGTGTGGTTCTGGAGTTAAGGGCTTGTCTTCACATGCCATTGGGAAATTATTCGAGCCAGCTGAAGGTATGACTTAAACGTGGATGGCTTCAATTGCCCTGTGTCTGTGAGGCAGAGTAATTGAGAGGTACTCTGGTTCTGGCAAAGAGTGTCTGGAGAGGGTCTCAAGCAGTTTAATCAGTCAATTCTTTAATTTCTATGGGGTTTGTCTCTTAAGGAGTAATCCAAAGGGCCTTACGCAGACAAAGCCTCAAAGTGGTTTATGTTATATAGGAAGGCTGTTCTTAAGGATTTGGGAGGGTTTATGTGGCTGCAGATACATTACTCGTCAGGAATAGCACTTGTATTTTAGAGTCACTCTGTACTTTCATCTGAATTTAATATTCAAACAACTCTGCTGACCGTAAGCAGAAGTTACGAGAGGAACATGAACTGACTTTGGTCTTTGCAGTAGACCTTTGAAACACTGCTGAGGCATCTTAAAGCTGTCATTATCTGTGTGACGACAGAGAAACTTGTAGTTCACATATTTAATCTTCTGTGGGGAGGGGAATGCGCTTCTTAGGTGGGTGAAACTGCTGATTTCTTGGGAGGTATGTCTAAGCTGATGGAGGGGAGGATGAAAGAAGTTAGGAGGGTACGAGCCCTCCCAGCAAATCTTGGACTTCCAGCCCAAACTGAGATTCTTCCCATCCCATACAGAGCTTTTTGAAACATAGAATTTGGGTGAAATCTGGATAGCAGAAAAAGGCTGAATGTTTTAGTATCTGAGGCTTTTGGCAACCTGCATAGTTAATGTTTACCTTGAGCCTGAGAGGAGGGGACGGAGCAATCCAGCACAGGGAGTGTACGCTTGAGGCTGAACTCTCTGTGCAGGCTGGAGGTTTTGAATATTTGCTGCCCGATTTAGGGGGAATTTGTAGAAGGTACTTTTAATGTACTGCTACAGTTCCCATTTTGTTGTTTGAATAAGGAAGAATGACTGAACTACTGTATGTATTTTCCCGTAGTCATTTTTGGTTGTGCAAAATAAGTCGCAGTGGCTTAATATACAGCAAGAATCAGGGTTGTTTCCTTTTCAGCTGCTGAATTTAGACTCATCATAAGGAGTTTCTACTCCAACTAAATGCATGCAGGTATGTGCTTCAGGAGCCATGTGGGACTCCTGGTTATGTGGAAAAGTCCATCGTGTGTATTGAACTGCAGAATCACATCTGTAGACTACCACCACCATGCTTCTAGGGTACTCAGAAGATCACTGCGTATAAACGGTTAGCATACTTATTTAAGTAAAGCTGTGAAGCTGGAAAGTTCTGGATGTTTTTCCTACTATTGTGGCAATTACAAAACCAAATGTGTTTTTCTTGCAGAATATGTAAGTTTTATTGCCCTGTGAGGGAGTCTGTCTCAGACTGATTCTGTACTAAAGTTTGATAACTGCATGTGCAAATCCAGGTAGAGCATAGGTGCTTTCGCCTTAGGGAGATAAGGAATGTTGTGTCTACACTTGGAGTGTGTGTGCTTCGTACTGCTGAGGAGGAGCCGAAATGTGTTCATTGTCCAGCCTGGTTGACTCACCAAGTTGGTGATTTGGTAAATGCCTTACCTTTAGAGTTAAGGAATAGGAGAACTTAATAGTAGATCTTTTCTTAAATGCTTTTTGGAGATGTCCAAAATGACTTATCATCAAACATATGGGTTTGTTTCCCTTTGTTTTGTTGCTTCTGAGGTGCTGAATGTGCTCTTGGCATCATGGGAAGGTGCTGAGTGTCTTGGAAATTCAACCCATTGCAGGTCAGCTCTTGGTTCAGCTCTTCACCTGAGACAGCTACTGTGGACTTTGGTATCACACAACTGGAAGTTGGTGGTTGCCATGGGACTATTGATTGTGACCCAGTTACATACAGGATGGACAAACAGAGAACAGCCCCAAAGAAAATCATACCTAATGCTTCAGAAGAGCATATTTGTCGTCAGAGAACTTAATGTTACTATAGGAAGAAAAATGTGAGTGGAAAACAGGTATCTTGAAGATACTAAATAGCCCAAAAGCTGAAATTCTGGTTTAAAGAAAAGAGACAACAACTACACTAACAGCCCTCTGGCTTCAGGACACATCTCGACATTTCAAAGCAAAATACAGTAATTAAGGGGACAGTGGATACATGAGAATTAGCACACACGAAGTTAAGAAGTAAGTTAGAAAATATGCTGAGTTAATTCTCTACAGCTGAAGTATGTTGGGAAACAAAGAGATCCAGTTACTAGATGGAGATAATAAAGTAGCTCATGCAAGAAAAAGAGACATATGTGTTAATACTGTTCAACGTTTGGGAAGGTGCAGAATGTGATACCACGAATGCCATTCCAACAGAGAATAAATCCGTCTTAATGAATAAAAGTTTATTACCTGCTAGGGCCAGACGTGTAAATCAGCAGCGTTAGGACTGGGTTGTTTTAAAGAGCTTGCTGAGAGGTCTGCAGGCTTGCAGGCAGTTTTTAGTAACTGTTGGTATTGAGGGTCTTAAAAGCAACTGTGCCAGAGTAGACAGGGGAAGGGTGACTGGTTTAACTGTATTCCAGCTAGCTTGACAGTCCTCATCAGAATACTGCACAAGTGAATGCAATATTCAATTGATAAAACATTAGACAGACTAATACCAGCCTTGATATGTGTCTTAGCAAATGTGGTGACGTGCTGGAAGTTTTACTTGAGCAAAGGACCTGCATGAGATGGAGTAAAGCCGTGTCTTCAAATGGCATCTGGTGCAGGGGCAGGAAGACAGTCCAGTCTTTGCAGACCCCTGCTACTACCTATCTTCTTCCAACTGCTTCCTATAGTTCCCTTCGTTGGCAAGAGCAGAGGTAGCCACTTAGGACTTCAACAATACCCCTTTGGGCCTCATGTACTGACATGTAGGTGCTATGTGGTATTGCAAAAGCAAACGCATTAAGAACTGACTAACTGATATTTAAGAGTTAGTCACTGATGGTGAATCATTATCAAATGGGAATGCTTCTAGAAATCTGTTTTAAGGATTGCGGTGAGGCCGGATTCCATTGGACCTTTTCATCAAGTGCTTGGAGACAAGGACAGGATCTGTGCTGATACAGTTGGCAGGCCATATCATGCTAGGCAGCGTGGTAAGCAAGGATAAGGCAGCTTGTGCAGGGAATCTGGGTATCCTGGTGAGCTGGTGTCAACCCAAAGTGTATTTTAATCCGGGCTGATGCAAGATCATGGCATCTGCAGGCATTGTACTTAAATGTAGGGACAGAATTGGGGAAAAGACTGTTTGGGGGTACAGTGAGGAGCCAACTGGACGCTTCTCCCACAGGACAGCAAAGGTGTGTAAGTCTGGGTGTATGAGTAGGAAGGTTAATGGGCAAAAGAAGGTGAATTGTGTATAATTCTGGGGTCACAAGCCCATTGAAAAGGGGGTTCAGGAAAGAGTTGGAGGAGATACCTGAAGGCAGGGTGGTGTTCAGGTACCACGAAGGAGAGCCTGAAAAGCTCATTCTGTTGCTGGGTCTGTTGTTTCTTGATAGATAAATGGTGTGACTTGATAATGGGTGGGAAGCACCTTCTGAGGGAGAGCTATAAAGGCTGACAGAGATAGGCATAACTCTGCAATGATGGCTGGGAGCTGAAATCAGGCAATTGGAAAGAAGACATTCATTTGTAAGGGTGAGAGAGCTTAAGTGCTGGAAGAAATAACTGACAAAGGAAAGTGGTGGGTTCCACACAAGATGTTCCCAGGGCTGAAAGTCGTTCTCAAAGTGATGTGTTAGGCAAAGGAAGGTTTGGTTTATAGTCAGATGTGGTCCTCTGGGCTGAATACAAGAATAATTGAGTGGTCTGTGGTGTCCCTGTGGCTTCAGTAAATCGTAGATGGGACTATGCAAACCTGCAGAACAGAGTTCCTCAGGTGCTGAATGATTGAGCACCAGCTGGCCTCTCTGATAGAAAGTATATATTGTGTGTATGTATATACATACCTACATATGAGGTATATACATGGATGGTGTGAGATATGTAGTTCCTCACTTACGTATTTCAAGAGCAACAGAAGAAATTGGAGTCCGCAAGTGGCTGCCAAGAGTTTCCTAACCATGCATGGTCTCAAACTGGGAAACATGGGTGCATTTCCACTCTGCTTATGCTAGGAAGTGATTCCTCCCTGTAGCATGGCTTAGCTTGTCTGAACTCTGCTCTCCTCTCTCTGGAACGGATCTTTCTTACTTCTAACCAGTTCTGGAGTCTTTGGACTGCTCTTCTCTTGCAAAGTAGTAGCTCAAATCCTTCTGTTTCTCCTCTCTAAGGAAATGCCAAGGGAAAGCAGAGTGGAATGGAGTAAGTGCAGCAGGAGGCTCACAAGCAATGAGTTTATAAGCATCACTTTCAGGGGGTGTTCTTTTTATAGTGGACAGTTAACCTCTGGAACTCACTGCTGCATGATACTGTTGTGGGTAAGAATGAATGTGATTCTAGGAAGCATTAGGCACCCAGGGAATCAGAGTAGCTCCGTGTAAGTCTATAAACCCTCTTGTTGTAGGGTTTAAAAGCATTTTGTAGCAATGGGGTCTAACACGGTGGGCAGATCCTCCTATAACTGTTTACTAGGAAACTTCTTTTGCTGTAACATCTGTTTCTAGCTACTTTCAACAACAGGAACTGGTGATTCAGAGATCTGTTTCTATATTTAAAGTGAGAAGGAGCGTAGCGCCGGCTGAAGGAACACTGAGGGGGTTGTGTACGAAGGGGAGGTGGTGATAAAGGGAGAACGCACCCTGCATGCTAAAATGTGCCATTGTGCCTCTGACTGCAGGGTATACGTGCTGATCTACAAACAGAACAAACCCGGATCAGTAACAAACTGGTTTTGAGCACTCAGCTTTTCAGTGTTCCTACTTGAGTGGTTTCTCTCCTTGAATTGATCCGCAGAGAAAATGTATGGTCTTTATCTGAGGGTTGATGTCGTCAGAAGTGGGGAGAGGGATGGAATGGAGCAAGGAGATGGAAGATGTGGGAGGAAGAAAGCCTAGCTGTGTGTTTTATCAAGCAAAAGTCTCCGATTTCCTTTTGTTAACTACCCCTGACACTCGTTTTGGAGAAAGCTTCTCTCTGTTCTTCAATTGAGAGTTACAAATGTTTCAATCCCCATTATTTTTTCTTTCCCCTTTTGAACTCCCAAGGTTACATGTAGGAGCACACAGGACACCCACAGCTTTGTGTGTGTGTGTGACAATAGCATCTGGTGGATACTAATGGACAGAGGAGGAGCTATAGGTACAGGCATGACTGTGAGGGTTGTTTCACTGCAGCTTCCCTTTCCTGGTCTCCAAGCACTGGGATGGCTGCTCAGCCTTGCTGGCAGTGTCTACTTGAGTAGGTGCTCTGAGATGTCACTTGAAGAGCAGAGAGTTCTTCTGTGCTTGTCACTGTTTGTGTCCACACAAAAGCACATATATGTACTCAAAGAAAACCAGTCAGCTCCTGCATGTGTCTTGTGACCCGTGTCTTTGTGCTGGCCAAGAGTTTTGGTGGAAAGGAATCTGCAGAATTGCAAAGAGAGGGAGGGAAGTCTTAAAACAAGAGTGTAATGCAGTAAAAGGTACATAAATTGAGCAAATGGAAAAGATCAAGCATTTTAGCATCTCTGTCCTTGTAGGTGGGAATGGTTATTTTGCCGTCATGCCATTCAGGGCCCAAAGATGGGACCAGTGAGCGGACTTCCTTTGGAGCTCTGAGCAAGGATAAAAGTAACAGCTCGGTTGTAGCTCCCTGGGCTGCCTGTCTAGCTTAGTACAGCACTAATCTGGCAAAGCATCAAGTAGGGATGCTGGATCTTTGAACAGAGGAAAATACGGTGTTAAAATCATAGGTGCTGTGGATTAGCTGCATCAAGAAGCAATGTTAAGCGTGATGTTTCATGGCCCTTGTCTGAATGCCATGTGTTCACCTGCGTGCAGTCATTCCAACACAAGCTAAATGCTTTGTTGTAGAAAAAGCCTGAGTATTTTGCAATGCTGACTGAAACACAGATGGTTGATAGATTGCAGCAAAAGACTCCCATGGAACGTTTTACGAGCTGGGTTTTATTTGCTCAGTGAGTTTTCAGTAGTTCTTCAGTACATGCTATTGTATTGCTCGTGTGATGTCTCGCAGTGTCACTGGTCTGATCTGGACTGTGATGACTGAGTAAATTGCTAACTGTGGAAAGATGGCTTGATCTGTAAGACACATTTGTGTTTATATGTGTTTTGTAATGTTAACTGTAAATCATAAATACGTTTAGTTAGTGCCAAATACGAGCTGTTGGTGTTCTTGTCTGCCCGCAGGAGTTCCAAGAGTCAGAAGGGATCATAGAGGAAAATAAAGCTGCTTTTGTACTTTGTTTGGGGAGGGGGGGGAAGCAATGAAATAAGTTATGTAGTCTAAGACATCTTGAAAATGGAGACTTTTAAGTGGTCTTTGGGCTTCTACCAAGGAACATGCTGCTGGCATTTTGGTTTTGTGCATTAGAGGATAAAGAAAACACTAGAAATCCTTCCATCTGTAGAGAAATAACTGTGCTTCGCCGCTGTGTTTTGGCCACGTCGGGTTGTGGTAATTCACAGGTTCACGTCCTGTGGGTTTTCATTGACTTAAATTACTAAGAAGAAACAGTTTGTCCTGCGGTGGCTGCTGAGCTGGTGGTACAGTTGGCGGGGGGACCTTGTCTAGGAGAATCAGACCTGTAGTCTGTTGTGGCTTTGGCAGTGACGGCTGCCTCGGAGGAGGACTGGAGAAGACTATAACAGGTGACATAACCTGGTTGGTTGTTCCTTGCTGACCTTTGCCTTGACTATAGAGGTGTAGAGTTCCTAATTGAAAAGCTTAAATGTAAGTCTAACCTGGAAAGTTTGAATATTTCATGTTAATCTGCTCATGCTTTTGCTCATTGCAAGAAAACTTCCATTTCGAGTTAATGACGGGGGTAGAAGGATCTTTATTCAGATCTCTGTTCACATTGTAGCTACTTACAAACAGCAACTCAGAAAGCAAGAAATAATTTTATGTAACTGTGAAATTTCAAGTGTGCCATCATCACACAATTGTGTTTTGTGTTTTATTAACTGAAGGCAGTAAAGATTCCCTAATAAATGAGTCACAATAGCATTATTGCTTGTGCTTATATAACTTGAGATCTTGTCTAAGCCTGTTGGCCTTTACCTCCTTGAGTGTTTTCATTCCTGATGGGGGTTTTAGTTTTGTTGTAAAGCCACTTAATGATTACTCATTTTGTTTCTCTTGCACATATACAGCCGGTTGTATCTTCTCCCTTTAGGCGTGGAAGTAAAGTTTTATTGTGACTTGCTTCTTTAACTTGACAAAGCAAGTATCAGGGGTACGTCCAGCTTCAGCAAGTGAGAATGCTCTTATGCAGAGCATTAAGAAGTGTTATCTGCAGATTAACTCTATGTGGAAGCCTCAGCCACACTCCCTGAGGAGAAGTTCTAATATAAAGAGAGAAATAATCTTATGTGTGAATTGTACACCCCTATGGACACAGCAAAATTTGCTGCTAACTTACATCTTTAACGATATCTTTGTAAAATCACTTTCCAGAATAGAGTCCCAGATAAAGGAATAATAACACACTACTAATACTTTAAACTTTTTTGGGATGTCTTTGCTCTGACTTTTGCTGTGGTTGCAGTGTTGCTAATGTGGAAGATGAAAGGAGATTTATTCCTGTTTCTAGCCCATGGCATAGACTTAAAGATTCTTCCTTGTGTAACCAGTCAAGCTCAAAACTTTGCCTTCCTCAAACGCTCTGCTGTGTTATACAGTATGAAATCCTATGTGGTTCAGCTGAATTTTGGGGCTGTAATCTTTTTGAGACAGGATTACACAACGCATAATGCTGTAAAGCTGCAATATAGAGTAGGAAATGGAACCTTTTATGCAATATAAACATGAAGTGCTAGCAGAATCTAGCTTTTTGTCCAGAAATCACTTCTGTGTTTGTTTGAATATGAAGGACCTCTGACCAAGATCCAGGAGCTCAGTGCTATACAAGGAGCATAGAGCACATAATGCAAGTATTGTGAAGGGTAGTGGCATCTGATGCATGGCATGATGAGACACAGAGGGGATGAGTCAGGAGCAGGATTGCCACAATGGTCTGTAACATAAAGAATGTTTTAACCCCAGATTAGCTCTGCCTCTCGTGACAGAGCAAGCAGCACAGTAAGCCTTTAGCCCCATTTTGGGACAAGGCTGCAACTTTCCATGGAGCCTCAAGAACGATGTTGGCTGGCGCTTCCCTTCAAACCCCACATAACAGCCATCTCGTGCCTGTTTACGTGTAGTGAGCAAGGATCTGACTCTGCAAAGGCCTTGTGATCCAGGGCTGCTTCACTGTGGATGTGGCTGTGTCCACATGCAAGAACTTAGAGCTCACAGCACTAGCACATCATCTTCCTCCATGAAGTCACCATTTCGGGTCTGTCCTGCAAGGTCAGTTGGTCCCAAGCTTTGTGACAGGGGTAGAGAACAGTCTTTTGCTTTGGCTTTCTAAAGCAAGTCTGTTCTAAGGAAACTGAAACCAGTGAAGGATTAACGGAATGATTTAATTAAGTTCCGTTAATCCAAAGTTGCTTGGTGGTTTTATATCTAAGAGAAAGGGTTTTTAGTGTTAGCCTTTGAGGAACTTCAAATGGACATTAGAATTGCTGTTTAGCCTAAAAGGGAACAAAAGCTGTTACGGATTTTTGGGCTTTCATAACTTTTTATTCTAGAAAATGTGCTCGAGGCATAATTTGGCAGGCAGGATGCTTGGTCAAAGGCAGGCTGTTACAAATCTTTGTAATCACTTAAATGGCTGGTGTCGTTCCTGTGCTGGTCTGGCCGTGACAAATCCTGAACTCTTAACTGATGGCTTATAGGAATGTAGTCGTATGTATATTATTGCTGTACACCCACATGCACAGGCAGGGATCCAAGTGTGCAGATGAGGTAACAGGAACGTATAAATAAAGTGGCTGGCTGGTCGTCCTGAGGTTCTTCAGCAGATCCTTGTTAAAATAGTGCCAGTCAAACTCATGAATAGATGTGGTGTGTCAGGGATTCCTCGCATTCAGCTATGACGTGCTACAGGTCACTGTGTGGGCAACTTGTGGCTGTCCTTTGGGTTTGTTTTGGTTTGAGTCAACAGTCTGAAACGCAAACTGAGAGCTGAAGTAATCCCCGCTGTCCCCTGGGAGCTGCAGGTTGCCTCCAGGCTACCCTGCTCCAAGAGAGGGCTGTTTGCAGACACATAGGACCTGGTCGCTCTGGAGTATGACAAGGTCTCTGCTTGCCTGTGGGAGAGGAACACTGTGGTTGTCCTGTCTCCCACCACTGCACTGGAGCTGGTGCTGGTACAAGCTAAAAGCAACATTTGGTCCATTGTTCCTGTTTTGTCTGTGTGAGTAAGCAATGCACTATCCATCACATGTACCCATAGGAAGACTGCTGGAAGTGCTGGTAAAGGACAGTTTGCCTTAGGGCGAGTGTTGCATCTCCACCTTGCTCTGCACAGGGCACCAGGGCAGCAAGGGGGGCTGGACTGCACCTCTTTCTGAAAGCCTTGCATGGTGGAGGCATGGTGGAGATCCAGGACCCTGAAACCAGGGTGCTGTGCTTGCACAAGCTCACACTTTGTTACCCCTGAGGTTTTTGGCATGCTGTTGTAAGGGCTTAGAAGGTGATTTAGCAGGACAGGACCCTTCTCTCGGGACAGTATGAACCTAGTGCTGCATCCTGAACTGTCCATGCTGGTTACCTGCGCTTGCACAGAACCTCCTGGGGACCTGACTAAGGCCTGCTGGAGGATGTGAACATTACCTGTATTGGAACAGTGGCAACAAGGAAACCTGACTGTTCTGTTTTCCTCCAGTTAAAGGGCAACTCTTAACTCCCGTAGCAGCTGAGGAGTGGCGTTTGTGCTGCTTTAAGTGATGAGTAAGTTGCCAAAGCAAGTTCAAATGGCAAGAGCCTGGGGCAAGGGGAGGCTGCCCACTGGGTAAGAAAAGCTGCCTCTGGCCCCATTTGGCCATCCAAGCAGATAGCACGTTGGCTGCAGAAGTCAGACAGTGACATGGTACATGACTGCATGTCTCTGAATGTGGCTGCCAAAAGCGTGGCATGCGAGTGCAAGGGGAAGGCTGCAGTAGCCGTGGTGAGATGGTAAGTGCTGGAGCAGGAGTGGCGTCTTGTCCATGGATGAGATAGAATAAGATGTCTCCTTTCTGTGTTGTTATTTCCTTTTGAGTTGAAGTACGTAGTCAGAAGGTGTCATTGTGTGTTTTAAACTGTGCTTGGCTGGCAAGGGAAGCTTCATTGTGTGTTTCACTGGACAGGTAGCCTTCAAGAGCTGGTAATATTTAGTGCCTTAGTTTTGAGATAGCATCATGCCTGAATCAGTGTGGGGTACAGCTCAGTATATAGGAATGCTATAACTGTAAATGGATTCATCTGGACATAACATTAAGCCTTTTCAAAGGTAGGAGTGCATTAACATGTGAAGTTTGATTGTACTTCTAATCACACTGCGATCCCACCTTTCTTCTGGAAGCCTGATGGGGTTTGGTGTTTTGCTTTGAATTTTACAGCCACACACATGCTTGTCATTGCCTAACAAATAATCACTCTGAGGCTGTAAGCCTTCAGGGCAAGGGTTGTCTGGCTGGAGAGAGCCCTCAGTGCAGAGGTTACAATTCCAGCTGGGGCATTTGGGTCGAATCATGATATAAATTTAGCAATAGTAAATATTTATAGTGGGGGCTCTATGGATGTGTTGGTGAATGGCAGCAAGCACCACAACAGAGCCTCGCTGAACCTTTTGGCAGA
>NW_009925612.1:13997-31746 GCF_000696875.1 Nestor notabilis | reverse complement strand
AAGTCTTTTGGGACGTTGTTCTTCAGGCAAGGTTTTGAATGGGGTTTTGAGAAAATAAAGCATGAGAGGGAAGGAGGTAATCTGAAGGCCTCAGCAAGATTTCAAAACAGCCTCCAAAATACGCATTGTGGCATAATTCCTCTTTATGCTGAAGTACTGAGATTGAAGTACACACCCTGAACCAAACAATTAGGAGACTAGATGGACTGAGTAAACAGCTTACTTCTTACAGAAAGCAGCTTAAGTTTGGTAGAGGAAAAAGAAATACAGTTAAACTTCAATAAATCCCTTTCAGGATAAACGCTTTGGCTGCAGGCATTTTTCCTGGCGTGAAACCAGTGGAGATTCAGCTGTTGGAAGCCTGGCAGGAATTTGGAATGCGGTAACATTAATAAGTCATCCTTCATCTGTTGATCAGAGCTTTACCTGAGAAGTCCTCATTGTTACCCATCCGGCAGGATGGCTGAAGCATAGAAGATCTCTTTGCTTCCTAAAGAGCAGGTAGGGTTGGGAGCAGGGTGTGTGGTGTCTACCAGGGGTGAGGGGACACGGAATGGTGGCAGGGGTGTTGGAGGCTGCTGAGCAGTTATCTCAAGTGGTTTCTGTGACATGGCTTTAGAGCTAGTCCTTGGCTTCAGTGAGGAAGTGTCCTCTTCCCCCTGGGGAGAAAAGAAGCTGTGTGACATTTAAGTAGGAACATAGTTTGACTATTGTCCTTTAAGGAGACTGTGTGTTTGAAAACTGAGGGTGCAGACCATTTTTTGGGCTGTAAACTTGCCCTGTTGTATTTACTTGTCATTTTTATCAAGGCAGCTCTCTGTTGGCACCATGGGCAAAAGGAAACGTGGAATTAAAGGACTGGGTATGGATATATGGATTTCCCATATCCTGATTCTCAGCTGTGCTTGATGCACTTTCCTACCGCTCTTGCCACAGAAAAGGTCTTGACAGGAACAGAGGAGCTGTGATGTGCAGGTGTTTACATGTAGCTTCATGTGTTGCTGGGTGCTTTTTGGTGTGTTTTTCTCTGTGTGTTTAATTTCCTTTTGTTGTTTTAACTTTCTCATTTGCGTGACCTTTCCTAGATGGCTTTTAGCTAATGGATATCATGGAAGTGTCACTGCGGGCACTTGGAAATGCAGCAGCTTGTACGTGTGCAGATCTTGAATAGGAAACTTGTGTTTAGCATGTAACCCAGTGAGAGTCACTGTGTTTGCTCTTCTGTCTAAAGAAATGAACCAGCTCAGGTAGGGAACAATGGAGCCTGTTCTGTAGTTAAAGGAATTTTGTCTGCTCTTGGCTCTGGATCTCCGTGAGGATGCTGTAAATGTTCCAGTGCAAGGTTGCTGGCATGTCCATTAAACATACAAAGCAAAGTATTCATTGGAAACAACTTACTTCAGTTACTGAGTAAACCTGCTCCTGTTCTGATGGGAATACAGTTTAGATACTGAGTAAACCTAGACTTTAGTACCATGAGTTAGAGTGGAGAGGTCATTTTGCCCTTAAAAGAGGTTAAATTAAAGCCTACAGTAACATGAACTTCGGCAACGTGTTTCTTTTGGTAGGCACTCCTTCCTATTCTTTAGGTGTGTTTAGGGTGTGTAGTGAAAGGTACTAATATATCCTCTAATAAGATTTCTATCTTTACATTCTGTGGCTTAAAATCACTGAACTGGCAGCTCTGTGCCAAGTTCCATTTCTTACTGCTTTTGAAGTTCCCCAGTTCCAAGTGGATCCAGAACAAGATGAGACAGAGACTGGCAGCGTGTGTGGCTGTGGATCACGCAGGAGGACTTCTCAGAGGAATTGCATGAGTTGACGAGTGCCATCTCTACCTGAGGTCCAGCTATTTCATACAGTAAACTTTGTATCCATGCAGACTTCATAGAATCATAGAATCAACCCAGTTGGAAAAGACCTATCTCACATAGAAGCAGATTTAAACAACATCTCGGGGTCTAAACCATTTTTAACTATTCTGGTTTTGAGATTTCTAAACTGAAAGGGAAATATAATTTTGTTATAACTTTCTTTTTTCCTCTTCTAATCCTTTTAATTACTTTTTAATTGAAGTTGTAACAGTAGGATTTTTTTGTTAGTGATAAAAAGCAGCCTGTAGGGACTAGAGTTACCAGATGTGCTTTTATTTTGGTGCAGCTTGCTTTTGCATCTTGATAAATTCCCAAAGTGCCCTGGTCAGTAGAAGCACCAGATGTTTACTGTGTGTTCCTGTACTTCTGACAGTGGTCATGAAAACACTGCAGAAACATCGCTGGCTACAAGATAAGGGAACAGCAGATTTGGAAATGGCAAAGGGATTAAACGTTTAACACTTGGATGCAAGCAGCTGCTGAGAGTTGCACCATCCAATAAAGTAATTGCATTGTACATCTTTGACAGCACAGGTTAAATCAACTGCAGTAGCTCAGCTGTGTTTGTACTTGAGTAGAAGTGCTTAGTGTTAAGCTGGGGTCTTGCACACACAAGCTGGGCTGTCTATTCAAGAGTGCTGGTGCGGGGATGCTCAAGGAGTTCTGTGAAATGAGATACCAAGTGTCTGCTCCCTGGTCTTGCTCTAGGCTGGCTGGGTAAAACAGAAGGTGCTGTTGGAAATCCGGTCATTCAGCCTTAGAGTCACTGCTTTGGTCCCTGGTGATGTGCTGCCTGGAGTGAAAGAAGGTATTGCATCAATAATGGTGGTTGTAACACCAGGGTAAGGTTTGGAGTGCGTGTGCTGGGGTACACCAAGGCATGTTCTTTACCTCCATCTGCAGTGCCCGTGGTGCTTTGCTGTAGGGTTTCTGTTCAGGCAGTTGTGCTATGCAAAGGCTCGTGTTCTTCCCCAGGGAAATTGCCAGTCAAATGCCTGTGCATTCATGGGCTCTTGCAGACGTAAGTTCGGTGTCTAGCTGTCTGCTGAGGTCTAGCCTCATTAGTCATCTCTCTTGGCTTCTTGCATGTTGCTTTGCTACATGGCTGGTTTTATAACTGTAAATCACACGTGGTGAACTGTAATACGTGCAGTTTTATAATACTGAGCTCATCACCAGCTACAGAGACCCATGTGGAAGGATGCCGAGGGACCACTCTCCACTCTTGTCTCCCTCTCCCATCTCTTCTCTCCCGCTGTTTATGATCTCCAGTGCTACCAGCCTGTGTGAAGTGAGCACGGAGCAGCACTGCTGAACATTCAGCGTGGGATCTCTTTGAGCTTTTCGAGGTCAAAAGCTGACAACTTATATTGTGAAAGCTACTGAGTGCCTGGGGATAAGTGTGAATAAAACCTGGAGCTTGCACTTTTGGTCACAGCAGCCTTCTTGTAAGAGCACGGCTCAGCAGTCCTGCAGTTGCTCATTTTCTGTACTCTGCGGGCTCGGAACTTGCGTGTGGTGAACACAGAGTTAATGGTGGTTTGGGTGCTCTGGGGAGCTGGTCAGAAGTACAACACTGGGCTCCTGTGTTGAAAGTCATCCTTAAACAGACCTCTCTGGTCACTTAACAGCGAGGCAAGAATGAGGTATGGTTTGAGAGTTTATTGTTAGGGAAATTATGGTCACTAGTGCTGCTTTTTACGTATCATGCTGATTACAAAACCATCTGCGTAGGAGTGGTGGATAGCACTAGACCTTCAAAGAGCTGGTAAACAAGGAAGAATCAGTGTAAACACTTAAATAGCAGCGTCCCAAAGTAGGTTAGAGCGTTTGTTACACAACCTGGAAAAGCCCAGCTTGGAAGGGCAGAGCTTTTGAGAATAAAATAATAAAACCAGATTTTAAGTTTTATAAATGGATTCTACTCTGACATTGATTATAGAAACCAGGATTCATATTTTGGTCTCTAACTTACAGAAGCCTAAAATATCTGTGTGCAGTCTGAGAGAAATTAGATCCTGATACTTCTTTGTTTGCCCGATTACATTCAGTCAGATTAATGTTGTTCATCAAGATGATTCCTTAGTTGGGGAATTGATTTACAGTCTCTACTGGAGATTATCAGAGACTATATATTCCCTTTAAGGGGAAGGCCAAAATGACAGCTGTGCCATTGGGCAGTGGGATGGATGAACTGAGGAGGTGGGTTACTTGTGGAGGTTTTAGTTTGGGGGTTGGTTTTTGTTTGGTTTGGTTTCCTAAACAATGAATATGTGAGTGGTGTTAATGAACCCTCCTTAATCATGTAAGTGTGATGTCAAATAATAGCATCATAGTTTTCCATATATATTCATATAATGATATTTAATTAAAATGAAAAACTGTCGTGGAACTGTTGTTCCTTAGTCGAAATGTTTTTCTCTATAGGAAATCTCCTTTCAGCTTTGTGTTTGTTGCTTTCTCCTTATTTAGTTTCACTCGCTTTATCCATTACAATCACTGCACCATCTCTAAAATACTCTCTTCAGGGTGACACACAATTAATTTAAGTCAAATCATGCAGATAAATATCCCATCCCATAGGAATTTGCTTAGCCTGGAATATCAAATAGGCCAAACAAATAACAATTTGCTCAGTCAAGAGGGAGCCAGGCAAAATTAAACCAACGCAGATCTTGCAGATTGATCTAAGACTGGTAGATTTGGTCACTGTCAAACGTTCAGAGAAGAGTGAGTGGGAACTGTCATGCAGGTTCTTAGGTTAAATCTGGTTTGGATGCTCCTAGAAAAAAGCACTAATGAGGAAGTATCTGATGCCGTAAGCTGTACTTAGTACACACAGTCCTTGTGTTCTGGTGGTGGTTAATGTTCTGCAGTTCTTTCTGCTGCTGCTGAAGTAGCAAAACACTTCATGTAGTAGAGAACACTATAAAAATACCTGTGTTGCATCTTGCTGTGGAATGTTTTCCTGGGCTTTTCAGGCTCCTGGTGCATGGGCTGCTGCTTCCCGACACCTATCCGGAGGCAGTGCCTCAGCCAGCGCACTCGGGGCTGCAATCTGGGCTGGGAATATTCCCAGTTAGGTTAGGAGGGACAGTTCCCTCTATTACTGGACCCGAAGCCTGTTGGTGTTTTGGTTAAACCGCCTTCAGTTTGTTTTAAACTTAATCTCAGGAAGTGAATAACCAGTGCAGGTGATGAATGTGTCTGTATGCTCAGAATGCATGAATCCATTCGTAGGCTCTCCTCTGAATGTGTTCTAGTCTTTATGCATTGTTTCACAAGGGCTCTGGGGCTCCTTACATGTGGTTCTGTGGGGAAGGGAAGAAAAGGGATGGTGCCATCTCTTTGATCTTTGCAGATTGTCTGTGGAACAATTGATGTTTGCTGCATCCTGGCTAAGAGGAATCTCATAATCTGTTCTTATCACATTAAGGTCTAATTGCCTGCCTTAATAGGGATGGTGCAGAAGGAGAAAAACAAAGGAAGTCGAAATGGTTGGTGGAAAGAAGAGAGTAAACTATACAGTGGAAATAAACTTAAACCTATGGTCACTTGATCAAAAGCAAGCTAGCAAAGCCTTTTAGTTATGGGAAAACTTTTTTCCTCCTTACTTTCCTGTGGGAAGGGAGAAAACCATTTTGTTCACGGCAACACTTTTTCTTTTCAACTAGAAATGTTTTCTTTATTATTAGGAAATTCTTGACCAGTTGTGGTGACGAGGCTAATTCAAGAATCTTTTTGTTTCCTGGAACAAAGTGGGCTTGTTCTGAGCCTTGGGAACCTGCAAGTGAGATGAGAGGTTCATGTGCTACAGTTCTGGTTTTATTTGTTTGTTCTAACTTTAGATTTGCTTTAAGTTGAAATATGCTTTTAAAACAGGAGGGGCAGTGAGTTACAGAGGCAGACATGTTTTATCAGTAAGTACAGGAAGAAGTGGGATGTAAATAAACATTAGTGACATACCAATCTGCTGCTTCCTTTTCCTCTAACTTCTGTATTTAAGCTAGTTTCTTAGGAAATAACCCCAATATGTGCACTGTGTATTTCAGCATTTATAGCCTGAAATATGTCAGGAAAATTCACTAGGTTAATCACATTCTGAGCTCTTTCTACCATAGCTTTTCTTTACGGCTAATGAAAGGATTACATTTGGCTAAGTGTGACTTAGGAAATTGGTTGTTAACCTTTGATTTAAGGTTGGACTTTAACTTAGAACAATTGTATTGTCAATGTCAGTGTTTTGGTTTTAGATTCTGTTTTCACTGTAACTTACACGAGTGCAAAATAAAGCGGGTTTAGTTCTAGAGCTCCATATGAAACAGCAATGAAAACGGAGTTAGTATTAACACTGCCTTCAGAATGTGAAGTTTTTCTACCTAAAATTGTAGCAAGAAGCAGTTGTGCTTAGAACAGTTTATGTGTTTAGGTTAAAGAACTATCTGTTTCTTTTCCCCACAAGACAGACTGCACCCAGTAGACAGCTGGAGGTAATGGATGGAGCTGGGAGAGGTTCATGTTACCTTAGAGCATCATCCAAGTTACAGAACTGCAGACAAAGGGTTTTGGGGGGGAAGCCCAAAAGGTCATACTGCAACAGGCTTGAATTAAAATCTGTGCTTATGAAAACTAAACTAGAATCTGCTGGTTTAAAAAGGAGACAGTGTCCTGAAATTCCATAATGGGAATTAAAAATCACTTCAAGAACCACAGTTTTCCAGTTTGGGTCTAGAGCTCAGTGTGTTAAAACTCCATGTTCTAGTGAGCCTCATCAAGGTCCTTTCAGTGGCTTGTAAACCCTGAAAAGGGCTGAATGAAATGGATGTTTTCACCATGAAAAATCAGACATTCTTCCTCTTTTTTCCCCTCTTTATTCCCTTTTCACTGTCATCACTGCAGCTTATCAGGAAGTCCCAGCCCCAACCTGGCACCCTTAAAAAGAGTTGAAAGTTGGCAGTGAAAACACAATCTACCTACTCCAAGGAATATTCTGGACAGTTGGCTTTAAAAACAGGTTTTAAAAGCTTTAAGTAGCTTAAACTGAACTGTGGAATGAAGAAAACCCAACCCCACTACAGTACTGAGTAATCCTTAATGATTTGATTTCTGAGCATCGGCAAAAATAGGTTAACTTCTCTGGTTATTAGTTCAGTAAAATTAAACGCCAATACGTGTAATGATAGATTTAAGACACAAAATACCACATTTATTTGCAGTCAGTCAGAACGTCTTACACTGTGTGTAGGTTTACATTCTTTCATTTGTGTTTTAAGACTCAGAGCATTTAAATGTTTTAGACATGTGAGGACAGAAACCTGTTCTCAGCTCCTGGAATTGATTTTTCAGTACCTAGAAAAAAAGCCTGCGTCTCTTTTATGAGACACAGTGTTAGTAATACCACAGAGGGGGTTTTGTGTTTTGTAACTGCTAATCTCTGCCAAAACAGCAGCTCTTCTGTGAGTATCAGTAACTTGAAAGAAAAGACATGTTTAGAGCGTTGAATGTGGTACTTCTTGGTGTAAAGCTCCTGTTACACCACCCTGCCTACAGCCTCACAAAGAGGATTACATGGGCTCTGTTGTGCCTCCTAACCTCTTTGAAATCATTCTCTGTGTGTGCAAGACGAGGTCTAGTAGAGGTGATTTTTAGCTTTAGCTTTTTTACTGTTCTTTCTAAGTCTCTACCTGGAACCATTCTTTTCCATTATTTCAGTTGCTGAGAGCAGCGCTTGGGTTTCGGTGCTTTATCCATGTGTTCTCATGAGAGAAGCAAAAAAACCCCATCACCTTCATACTGCGAAAGGAATTCTGCAGGTTGTGCCCCAAACCACAGTGAAGTAACTTCCCATGTGATTAGCTAGGGCAAAGTTGAGGGAAAGGCTGGCCCCAGAGGAACAAGCAGTAGCAGCCACCCAGTGTTGTCACAGCAGTCATCTGCTGCTGTTACAGGCACAGAATGGTTTGGGTTGGAAAGGACCTTAAGATCATCCAGTTCCAATCCCCTGCTATGGGCAGGGGTTGTGTGGTTCTCCTGCCCTGGGTAGGTGGCAGTTGTGCCTCAGGAGTAAGGAGGGTCCTTTTCTAACTCTCCACGTTAGTACAAATGACTGATGAGTACAAATGACTAATGCTGTTTTGTGCACATGGATGTTACTTAATTGTCAGTTCTAGGGCAAGCAGTCGTGCTGTGACTCAGTCTAGGTAAGCACCGGGACGCATTAAAGACCATGGGAGTTTGGAGCTAACTTGGAGTAAAGCTTTGGTAGCTGTGGGGTGTGTTACTGTTCTGTGTCCGTCAGCACCTCCTGTAACTACAGCCCTGGGGTGGTGTGTGGGGAAAGGCTCGGGAACCATGCTGCTGGGAGGCAACTCTTGTGGAGCTGGGGTGCTGTAAGACCCTGACAGCTTGTGTTACTGATGGGGGAGCAGGGTTCCACTTTCATTGGAAAATAGAGAGAGATGGAAGTTCCTGCTGCCTGAACTCACATTTTGGCAACTCTGCCCAAAGTACCGATTGAGATGAGTGCCGCAGTGAGATAAACCCTCTGTCTCTGGTTGCCTTCCCCAAATCCCGGGCTAGGTATGCAGTATCCTCCCAGTAAAAGCTGCTGGGGGGAGCATGAGAGGCCAGGGCTGGATCCCTCCCTGTGGTGGAGGAGATGCTTTCACCCTGGGCTCTCCAACGGTGACTGCTGGCCTTTCCTGCACACCAACACCATGGGAGCTGGTGCAGGGCAGGGGGGAGGCTGATGTGTGCCTTTGACCATATGGGCAGTGGCTGATACTTGAGTTCTGCATAGAGAAATGTCTGACACCTTCAGAGAGAACAGGCTAGAAATAATCTATCATGTCGTGTATTCCTTGCCTGTGACACTGTCCTTCAGGGTCTGTAAGGGGCTGGTCCGTACCAGTTGGTATGCTGCATGGGTCTGGTGCATCTTTATACAGCCTGCTTTCATCTCCTTGTGCTCTGCTGAGCTGGTCTTCTCCCAGCCAAAGGGAGCCAGGCTCTGTGTGAATCATGTACATCCTGCCTCCTTCCCCGCTCCGTGTGTACGCACAAGCTGCGTGTTGCACTTTAGAAATGGCAAATTTGGGTCACAAGTTCAGCAGTGAAATGATGATTTTTACCACATCCTGCTCGCACAGGAAGCTGCTTTTTTAAAAAGCTGGTAAGTCGAGTCCTCTAGATTCTGTCAAAACAAAAAGCAGATGAGGCTGTTTAAAGCTGCAGAGAGTTCTGGATTCTCACATGATCACTTTGCCACTTCGTCCCACAGTGCGTGCTTAAAGTGAATGATGGTGCATTAACTTCAGGTGAAACCCTTGCAGCCTGCTGCTGTGCTACCTGGACTAACCAGTGTCCTGTAGTCACCAGGCTGTGATGATAACCTGAAAAGATGAATCCTTTTAGTAGTACTGTATCAATTTCCCCCCCATTATGTTAAGAAGAAGTTATGGGAGGTGTTTATTGGTTGGCTAGGCTGGATTTTTCTGAGGAGGGATTATTAATTAAATGGGGAAGAAATGGATACAGGCCCAGTGAATTGGTAACTGCTTTTCTTACTGTAAAACATCCACGTTAAAAAAGTTATGCCAAATATTCATGTGGTAGCTGCAAGGCTTGTGTGGTGGTACTGAAGGGAAAGGAGCTGATCAATCTGGTAAGCAGTGTGGATGCTCAGCAGCAAGGAGTGGGAACCTTCTTGAGGGGTGGTGTGTCATGGTGTGATTGTTACTCCAAGGTGAAATAACCTGCCCACCGGTCACCCATCCTGATTTTGGTCTTTGTTCTCTTGTAGGAATGTTCACCCTTGCAGAAGTTGCATCGCTCAATGACATCCAGCCAACTTACCGCATCCTGAAACCATGGTGGGATGTATTTATGGATTATCTAGCTGTTGTGATGTTGATGGTTGCCATTTTTGCTGGAACCATGCAGCTGACCAAAGACCAGGTGGTCTGCTTGCCAGTTCTGCAGTCTACTGTAAACACAAAGCCACAGCCCAGCACGTCAGGGAAGGCTGACTTCACCACTGTTGAAACAACCACTGGTCAAGGAGAAGTAGCATCAATGGGAACGGTTTCCTTTGGAAGTGCCCCTACTGTGACACCTGATGTACTTCTGAGCAGAGCTACCTCTTCTCAGTATCAACCCACTGAATCCGGCCAGGAGCTGAAGAAGGAGCAGAAAGATTCCTCAGGCCGTAAAACCAATTTGGATTTTCAGCAATACGTATTTATTAACCAGATGTGCTATCATTTGGCTCTCCCTTGGTATTCCAAGTATTTTCCCTATCTCGTTCTCATCCATACTATCATTTTAATAGTCAGTAGCAATTTTTGGTTCAAGTATCCCAAGACTTGCTCAAAAATTGAGCATTTTGTGTCTATATTAGGGAAGTGCTTTGAGTCCCCTTGGACCACCAAAGCCTTGTCTGAAACGGCATGTGAGGACTCGGAGGAGAACAAACAGCGGTTAACTGGCGCCCAGTCCCTGCCCAAGTACGTTTCCACTAGCAGTGATGAAGGAAGCCCGAGTGCCAGCACTCCCATGATAACAAAGTCTGGCTTCAAGTTTTCAGCTGACAAGCCGATGATCGAGGTTCCCAGCGTCACTATCTTAGATAAGAAAGATGGAGAACAAGCCAAGGCGCTGTTTGAGAAAGTGCGCAAGTTCCGGGCTCACGTGGAGGACAGCGATCTGATTTACAAGCTCTATGTTGGCCAGACTGTCATCAAGACTGTCAAGTTCATATTTATTCTTTGCTATACTGCAAACTTTGTCAACACCATTAGCTTTGAGCACATCTGCAACCCGAAAGTGGAACACCTGATTGGCTACACCCAGTTCGAGTGCACGCACAACATGGCTTACATGTTGAAGAAGCTGCTCATCAGCTATATTTCCCTCATTTGTGTCTATGGCTTTATCTGCCTCTACACCCTTTTTTGGCTGTTCCGGATACCTCTGAAGGAATATTCCTTTGAGAAGGTCAGAGAAGAGAGTAGCTTCAGTGACATCCCCGATGTCAAGAACGACTTTGCGTTTCTCTTGCATATGGTAGATCAGTACGACCAGTTGTATTCCAAGCGATTCGGTGTCTTCCTGTCAGAGGTAAGTGAGAACAAGCTGCGGGAAATTAGTTTAAACCACGAGTGGACTTTCGAGAAGCTGAGGCAGCACGTTTCCCGCAACGCCCAGGACAAGCAGGAGTTGCACCTCTTCATGCTGTCGGGCGTCCCCGATGCCGTGTTTGACCTGACGGATCTGGACGTGTTGAAACTGGAGCTGATTCCTGAAGCGAAAATCCCAGCGAAGATCTCCCAGATGACCAATCTGCAGGAGCTTCACCTGTGCCACTGCCCTGCCAAGGTCGAGCAGACTGCCTTCAGCTTCCTGCGGGACCACTTGAGATGCCTTCACGTGAAGTTCACGGACGTTGCGGAGATTCCTGCATGGGTGTATCTGCTCAAAAACCTCCGTGAGCTGTACTTGATAGGCAACTTGAACTCTGAAAACAACAAGATGATAGGGCTCGAGTCCCTCAGAGAGTTGAGGCACCTGAAGATTCTGCACGTGAAGAGCAATCTGACCAAAATCCCCCCCAACATCACAGATGTGGCCCCACATCTGACAAAGCTAGTCATCCACAATGACGGCACTAAGCTCGTGGTACTCAATAGCCTTAAGAAAATGACTAACGTCGCGGAGTTGGAGCTGCAGAACTGTGAACTGGAGAGAATTCCCCACGCCATCTTCAGCCTCTCTAACTTACAGGAACTGGATTTAAAGTCAAATAGCATACGCACAATCGAAGAAATCATCAGTTTCCAGCACTTAAAAAGATTGACTTGTTTAAAGCTGTGGCACAATAAAATAGTCAACATTCCTTCCTCCATTACCCACATAAAGAATTTGGAGTCTCTTTATCTCTCCAATAACAAACTCGAATCCTTACCAGCTGCAGTGTTCAGTTTACAGAAACTAAGGTGTTTAGACGTGAGCTACAACTCGATCGCGTCGATTCCAGTGGAAATAGGTTTGCTTCAAAACCTGCAGCATTTCCACATCACGGGCAACAAAGTCGACGTTTTGCCAAAACAGTTGTTTAAATGCGTTAAGTTGAGGACTTTGAGTCTGGGGCAGAACTGCATTACCTCAATCCCAGATAAAGTCAGTCAACTGCTGCAGCTGACTCACCTGGAACTGAAGGGGAACTGCTTGGACCGCCTGCCAGCCACGCTGGGGCAGTGTCAGCTTCTCAGGAAAAGCGGGCTCGTGGTGGAGGATCACCTCTTTGACGCGCTGCCCTCGGAAGTCAAGGAGGTGTTGAACCAAGACACAAGCATTCCCTTTGCTAACGGGATCTAGGCGGAGGTGAAGTGCTCTCTGGTAGCTGACTTCCACACGACACACGCTGAACGGTGTGGTGATTGCGAGACCATGCGTTTTCCTCGGGAGGCAGGACTGCTATAGCAGGGCTAGAAGAGGCGTAACCGAGTGTTCAATGTTTGCAGTGTTTTAAAAGATTATTTCCAAGATTTTTGAGAGGATAAAGAACCTGAATAATCCCAATTCTTTTTTTTTTTTTTTCCTCTCCTCCTCCCTTAAATTGTTTGTAACTTGGATGCTGCCGCTTTTGAATGTTTACAAATTTGCTTGCCTGCTTAAAGTAAATGATTAAATTGATGACCTTTTCTTACTATGCAAGTTGTTCCTTAAGGTCTGGACTTACTTTAGTGCATTATCGGGGGGGGAAACACAATGATAAATGTCAACGGTATGGTCCTAAGAGCACTCAGAACACATGCTGATGTGTGTTGTTAGTGGTTAGCCATCCTCCAGTGAAACCAGTTTGGCTGTGCTTTGAACTGCACCGGAACCACCGTTTTCCTGCATTGAGGTATGTGGCTTGCATCAGGCCAAGTGTGTTTGCCTTCGTTCTTCATCCTCGAGGCCTCATGTTGTCGGGTGAGATTTCGTCTGTGGTCCAGTGTCTGGTCCTTCACACTGGCAAAGACTGGTCACGCTCCTGCCACTGGTCTCCCCCTCGTTTTCCATAAGGCTCCTCTGTCCCACCATCGGGACGCTGCTGCTTGGCTTTCAAGTTGGGGATAGTTCTGGTGTTTGAACCGGTTTGCACGGTGACTCGAGAGCCATCAAACACCACGAGGCTTTACTGCTCATGGTTTGCTCCTCTTCTGAGTTTTCATCTGGGGAACTCAAGGCATTTTATGAGTTGGAGATTGTTGTTTCACAGCCCTTGCTTAGGAACTGGGGTGTCGGCTCCATTTCCTAGGCTGACGACAGAGGCATAAGAGTTATGATTAACCCAAACGTGATTTAGCTTTACCACCTATTGTGGTGTGTCTCCCACACCTGAACTTTAACCATAGGACCACCTTTCTCCCCCACCCCAGCTCAAGTAGTTTGATGGTTTTGAACACTTACGTACTGTTAGAAAAGCCTAACTGTGTGCCACATTAGTCATCAAATAAAGGAAAAAGCAGACAGCAGTGAGCGTGGGATTCCTTTTTGGCTGTTTCCTTTGGTGGTGCTGTGTTTTTGGTTTATAACTGAGTTTGCATTGCCAGAACCATTAAAGAAATATAATCCATTAAATCTGCAAAATCATCAGTTGTAAATCTTGGCCATTTACATTCCATGCGTGCAGAAAAGAAATACTATGCTGGGAGATGATTACATGATTACTCATGGTTTAAACACAATTCCCTATTGTAGTGCGGTCAGGACTGAACTAGTCTGTAGTTCAAGGGGCTGTTCTCACACAGAAATCCTCATGCACAGCGATTTCTGCTGTACCATCACCAGAGCTGCCCTGACTTACACCATTAACGAGGGGATAGTTTAGGCCTGGGGGCATTGAGCAGTCAGGAACACTTCAAATACTGCTCCTGTGAGGCTTGTTGTTAATCATTTACTGTCAGTCATGCTGGGAGGACTGTTTGAAGCTGTAGGTAGCAGTCTCTGTGTACGTATGAATACATGAGCACTGTATGTTTGTGTATAGCAGAAGACCCGTTTATGAGCAGTGGTTTTCCCACTCCTTTTGGGGATACAGTCTGTTTTCCACTTGCCAGCAGGTAGTAAACCTGAGACGTTGACAGTTCTGCAACACCAAGTCACGGGTTTGGCAGCACACTTGGAGTTACTGATCCACTGGGAAATTCAGGGCTAACTGACCCTCGGAGTTCGCGTTTCAAGTAGAAGTTGAGGCTGCAGTGGACTTATTTCTTTCCCTTTTATTAAGAACCTCTTTCCTGTGTTTATTTTTGCACATAGATCACTTTAAAGTTGCTGGACTTATTGACCCTTTAGAAAAACTGTGGCGCATACTATTGGTGTACGCTTTGTATTTGCTGTTGTCATTTCAGCTTCCATTGTGTGTAGAGGGAGGAAGAGCTGGAGGATGACAAAGTAATTAAAATAGTTAGAAAAATACTTCTATTTTTCACTTTTTCCCCCCCTTATTTTAATAGTGGAGTCGCACAGAATGTGGCCCTGGATTGATCCAGCTTTGGTGTTTTCAGATTCTCCTACTGCCCCTACTCATGTGCAAAACTAAGCCCATCTCCACTTCATGTAAGTGTGGTACACATGATTTACACCACTGCTTTGACTAGTTTGTTATTAGCCAGTTTTATTTCTTTAGACAACTTCCTCCAAAACAAGTATGTGTGAAAGGTAACTTCAGGCGTGTGATGCTTGCTCAGCATAAACTCCGTTCTTGTTTTCAGGAGAGCTTTCTCAGCGTGGGGAGGAACTGCCCATCGTCCCCGTGCTGCCTCCCCCCAGTCCTTCCTCCTCGTTGTGACTGTTCATAATGTTCCCATTTCCTGCGTGTCAACTGGCCCAGTCTTGCTTTAAAGTTTTGGAAGCTCATCTCCTTTCCATGTAAGGCATGTGAAATATATTTTGCATTTCTTATTTGATTTAATAAATGAGATGTTTGTATCTTCCTCTAATCTACTTCGTTAATGGGGGAAAAAGTGTGTTTGCGTAGTGAAATCTCTGATTTCGGGTATCTTATGCTATGAACTATCATCTAAGAAGGAAGAGGTATGAGCTGCTGCTCCTAGTAAATCCTGTAGGTGTGGTTTCTAACTACAATACAGTACTTCAGGACAGGGTTTTTATTCTCTCCCATGTACAGAATCTAAATGACCTACTGCTGTTTTGATTTGGCTAATGGAGTTTTGCAGAATACATGTATGGCCCTTAAGAAAAATGGCTGTGTTCATTCAAATGAGAGGAAGCAGGAAATTGCTCCTGCCGCTGTAATGCATTTCTGTGAAGATCCTTTAGTTTCCTAATAGATTGTCCTTTTGGAAGATGCTTCCTGCGAGAGGGGATGCAGAGGGGATGCTGACACTCATGAAAGGCTCTCTGCTGCTAAATAAATGGCTTTGCTGCCCTCTCTCATAGCAAAGTGGGGAGCCCTGGCACTCGCAAGTCATGTCTGGTTAGTGGGGATCTGCTTTGTGGCCTGTATTTTTAGCCAAAACCTTCCAGAAGTAGCTGTTGTGTATATTGTGCTTCCATGGATGCGCACAGAGATCGGTGGTGCACGGTCACGTGGAGGCAATGGGCTGAACTGTGGTCCCTTTACTTCCAAGTCCCACAGCTGTGGTGTTGACCATCAATCTGATTTCTTGCAGGAGCAGATCTTGGCTCTCGGACTTCTCAGTTCTCCAGACAGGGAGTTGTGCAGGAAGTGGACAGTCCCGAGCTAACCCTTCCACGTGACAAATGAGGCTGCGCTCGGGTCTGTGGGATGTGAGGTGCTAAAGGTGAGAACAGGGGAGAAGGACGTTAAAAAGACTTACATTTCCTGTCTGTAAGCTGGGGATTCCTTAGCGGAGTTAAATACGTGAATGATTCTGAAAACCTCAAAGCCCGTAGAATTGAGGTCTCGTAGAAAGAGCCAAGAGGCACAGAGGCAATGTCATCATTAGCTGCATGGCAGAGCCCTGTCAACGTGTGTCTAATGTGTGATCCCAGAACAATCTGATAGAGACAGCAAACTGTCACAGGCAGGACTAGAAGATACCTGAAGGTGTCCTCAAGCCTGCCTCCCTGCCTCATGCAGAAATCAGTTCCCTAACTCATTCTGGACGGATGTTTGGCAAGATGTAGGAATGGGTTAGATGGAGATTCCAGCCTCTTCAGGCAAGCTGTTTCCTTAATCACCTTCCCTGTTAAAGAAACACAGCTAGAACCTTAGTCAGACAGCAACTGCTGATGCTCTGGTTAGGCCAAACCAAAGCATTAGAAAGGCACTTATCTGTTTCCTTGCAAAAGTACAGATGGAAACAGACTTCTGCGTGGATGCATTGTGTCCCAAGCAGCTTGGGAGGACTTGGGTTAGGGATTCCTTTGGAAAGAGCTCTAAGGGAGAGCTAGTGTTAGTTTGGTTACAGATGGAGGCACGAAAGTTGCATTCTCCAGTGATGGCAAAGCCACCCGCAACGCTGGGGCTGCTCTGCCTCATCTTGGGGTGGTGGTTGAGATCCTCACCCTTGCAAAGCCTGTGTGGTCAGTGTGTTCAGAAGGACATTTTGTGAAGGCACTTAAATGAAATGCTTCTCAAGCTGTAGGAACATGCAAGGTGATCCTTAAGGTTACCAGGACTGTAAGAATGGGGACATTTGGCAGTGGTTTTAGTCTTGGCATTAGCCCCTTGCCTCCAGCTGTGAACTGCTGGAATTGCCGCATGAATTGTCAGGGTTCTCCTAATGCCTGGCCGTTTTAGCACTAGAGAAGAGTTCCCAGTTCAGGCAGTCCACTTGTGCCTGTACAATGTGTTCAGCACTTAAACCAGATGCATCAAACACTGATGTTGCAAAGCCCCCGGGGCTTATGCTGTGACCAGTTTCCCAGGCCAGCAAATGATTCCCCGTGCTGCCGAAGGGAGGGAAGGCTGCGCTACTGAACACAGTTGTTTCTGTAGCAAAGATGGAGCTTTAGGATTAAGCTGAGAAGCAGATTTTCCAAGCTGATTACAAGCACACAACCCATTCCACGATAAAAGTCGTGAGAGATGGCGTGGTTCTGGCAGAGATGCTGAAAACAGTGCCTGTAACTCAGCCAGGCCGGGGTGCAGCAGCGGCAGCTCTTTAGCGCTGCACATCCACACAATACAACTCCAGTGAGGACCTTCCAAACCACAAGCACTGGAGTTTGGCCAGGCTGCATCTCTCTGCCGTCCCCAAAGAGAACAGCCCCTAAGCCCTTTTGCAATTACTGCCACCAGGACCTTTGTTCTGTCTTGCCTCCAACAGCACGTTGCCCCTTGATGCTGGAGGTAATGTGGGGTTATTGGTTTAATAATGGCTCGTTGGGAAGAATGCCATCTTCTAAATTAACACCACAGTGGCTTGCAGGAAGTCTTCCAGCACTGAGCAGGTCTGTTCCCATAAAATGAACATGTTGTGCCCATAAACAGCACTATCTTGAGTTGGGACTGGGTTGCCCACACCATTAGGAGCAAATGCATGAACACGTTGCTGTTCTGCCAACCAGTTCTGGGTAGTTTTGGTGCTCCAGGTGATTGTAAAAGCAGATTTTAAGGCCTTTTCCCTAATGCCATCCTGCAACGCGGCTGGTTTGGCTCAGAGAGCAGAGCTGGGGTGGGAGAAGGCCTGGGTCCTGCTGCCGGCACCCTGTGGAGGCCCCCGTCTGCTGGGGTGGCTGGATTTATCCTGTTCCTCCTGAGGCATCGTCTATGGGAGATGCCACATGAGGTTGTGTCCTTATAGCTACGAAATGAAGGGAACGCTGTTGAATGTGACCTATTGCCAAACAATGTGTCTGAAAGGTGGGGGGAGCATGATAATAGGAGGGAATGCAGA
>NW_009925612.1:10788-13966 GCF_000696875.1 Nestor notabilis | reverse complement strand
GGGGGGGAGGATTGTGAGCGGAGGTGGAGCCCCCATCCCCAGCTTGAAATGTCAGAAGTTATAGAAGGAGGGTGTAAAAGCCGGAGCTGAGCTCCTGCCTGGAGCCAGGCTCAGCCCCTCTGGGCACCCTATGGGTGTCTCTCACTCACTTCTGTGCTGCTGTCCCCGCTGTCTCAGACAGGCCCCAGGGTGCTGCGTGGCTGCTGCGCGCTCTCCTCCTGCTCCCGTGCAAGGGCCCGTGATAAGCTGCTCCCTGCAGAACCGTTAATGCTTATCCCAGCAGGGACGTGCCCGGGGCTGCCCCGGCGCTGGCTGCCTGCGTGCGTGGCAGGGCTGAGCAGGGCAGCCCCTCAGGGTCGGAGTCTAATCTTGGGGCTGCAGCTTCCCCTGGTGATGGGGTTCTCCCTCCTCCGGCTGGCAGGCGATACGCCAGTGCTCCTTCCCGGCTCTCGGCCTCCCATTCCAGCTGCATGGACGCGATGCTGGGGATGGTGAGGTCCTGTCCACCTCCAGCTCTCACACAGCCTGCGGGGCCCACGTGCTTCCTGCGGCCCTCCGAGGAAAGGGTGTCCGTAGCATCCTTAAATTGCAGTTTCCATGGGCATCCCTGCGGCTCCTGTGTGTTTGCAGCCTCCCCTATCTGTGGTGGGAATGGGGCTGTGTGCTTCTTGTCCTGTCCGTAAAGGATGCAGAAGGCACCTGATGATTGTCACAGCCCCCTCTGCAGTGAGCGCTGCTCCGTCACCCCTTTATTTTTGTCTCTGCCCTTTCATTCAGCCTTTCATCGTGTGGTGCCTGGGTGTATTTGGTTTGCTCCCTCCTCAGTTTTACCGAGTTTGGTAGCGTCAGTGGTGTCTGTAATGGGATGAGGGACCCGGTTCAGCCCGGCCTCGCAGCGACTCTGCTGCCCCCGGGTGATGTTTGGCTGCTCTGAGGCGCAGGGGATGTATCTGAAGGGTCTCCAGCCCTCTGGGCTGTTACCATGAGGGTCCTACCATGGACTTCTTCCCATGCTGCAGGGTAGCTGCAAGGGTGTCCTGTGGGTGTAGAACACTGGGCAAGTGGAGGCTGCAGGTACGCACCCAGGTCTGGAGGGCTGTGATGCACAACGGAGCAGGAAACAGATCCCTCTCAGGACCTCAACTATCAACCTGTTAACAGTGGGAAACGTGCTTAACAAAGGCACAGGCCAGCTGGGGTGTAAGTTGGTTGCTGTCAGTGTTTATGTGCGTTTGAGACCTAAGAGAATGCCAGTAGGATCAGACCCAGGAGGATGAGGTGTATGGAGACAGGCTGAGAAAGTTGAGGCTGTTCAGCCTGGAGAAGAGAAGCTGCGTGGAGACCTCAGAGCAGCTTCCAGTGTCTGAAGGGGTCCTACAAGGATGCTGGGGAGGGACTCTTCATTAGGGACTGTAGTGGTAGGACAAGGGGTAATGGGTTTAAACTTAACCAGGGGAACTTTAGGTTAGATCTAAGGAAGAAGTTCTTCACAGTGAGGGTGGTGAGGCACTGGAATAGGTTGCCCAAGGAAGCTGTGAATGCTCCAACCCTGGAGGTGTTCAAGGCCAGGCTGGACAGAGCCTTGGGCGACATAGTTTAGTGTGTGGTGTCCCTGCTCATGGCAGGGGGGTTGGAACTAGATGATCTTAAGGTCCTTTCCAACCCTAACTATTCTATGATTCTATGATTTCTAGCTACCTTCATACTAAAACCTAGTGAAGTAGGTGGGCTTTAAGACGTTAACCGGGTGTGAGGTGCTGCTGTCCCTGCGAGCAGCACTGCTGTAGGTGAGTTAATACTCTTAGTGCTTGGGAAAGTTCCTCAAGCCTTCAGAGCTGTTTGTGGCTGAGTGTGTGCCCCTGTCACTGCAAACATCAGCCTTCACTCATGGTATGAGTGTTGTCCCCGGGTGCTGGTGGTGTGGAACCACAGCGACCCAGTGCCATCCCTGCGAGACAGGTCAGCTCCAGGAGTCCGCATCGGCATCACATGAGGAGCCTTAGCACGTCCTATCTTGGGGACCATTCTGCTTCCAGGTTAGGACCAGCAGAGCTGCCAGGCTGCAGTTTGGAACTAGAACTGCACTGAAGAGGCCTTAATTAAATCATTTTCCTGCAGTAATTAAAAGACTGCGAAATGATCGTGTAGACAGCGGTGCCGCACCATGGCTGGAAACCTGCCCTGCTCCTCCCCACCAGGCAGTCGGGATAAGCTTGGCCTCCTCTTCCCAGGCAGGATCCCAGACAGATGTCTCTGTGGGAGTTGACACCCACTGTGGAAGGTAAGTGCACACAGACCAAGTCCTTGTGCCTGTAGGGCTTTGTTTATCGTTGTGCTTGCGCTCATCAGCCTTAGCAACATGTTTAACTCTGAATATATTCATTTAATTAAATGCTTTTAGCATTCATTATGGGGCTGTTAATTGCGGACTTCCCCAGAGGAGCTTGCCAGCAGATGATGTGGGGTGTGAACCACCAGTGAACAGCCTGGGTGGGACTCAGTGTCCCAAAATGAGCGTTTCAGCTTTGCAGTCTGCTGCTCCTTCCCCATCAGGCTGCGAAAGGGCTGGCTCGGAGGAGACCTCGGAGATGCAGCGTTGTTAGGCTGTAATCAGTGCTCTGAAAGCCTGAAAGCTGCTGCTGCTGCTGCTATTATTAGCAGAACGTTGGCAGTGTGATTAGCTCAGTGCAAGACTTCAGTTCAGAGAAGCTTAAAGGATGAACAGATGCAGACTGGACTTAGGTATTACACAACTATGGCAGTCCTGTGTGATGCGGGGCAAGGCGTGTAGATGCTGGTTCCCCACTTGTTTCCCTGCTGTGCGTAGCAGCCTCTGTGTGAGCTGGTGCTCCTTGGCGTACAGGTGGAGCAGGCCAGGGTGGCCAGGGCTGTGCAGTGGGGCTGGGGCTCCTCCAACAGGATCTTGGGGATGTGATGAGATTTTGTAGTCTCGAGAGGACGCGAAGGAAGTTCGCGGGAGAGAGCTCCAGGGAGGATTACTGAGCCCATGGAAACCACCTCTGCCGTGGCATGGCCCTGGCTTTCGCCCTGCTTCTCCTGTGGTCTGCAGCACCTCCTCTGCGGTCAGAATGGGGGGCTGTCCCCGGTGGAGAGCGGAGGGCCGCTGTGTGCTGTGCAGGCCTCCTTCCTCCCCTCGGGATGCACCGCCCCGACAGGA
>NW_009925612.1:0-10757 GCF_000696875.1 Nestor notabilis | reverse complement strand
GGGGCGGGGCAGCTAGCCACGGGCACGGCTGCGAGTCCTCCCTCCAGACAGCTTCATCACAGGCTGCTGGGCAGCTTTCTGGGGTAGAAAACTAACTCCTCTGTCCTTCCCTGCCCCGCTTTTGTCGACCTTGTGTCTCCAGAGCACTGGCACAAAAGGACACGCGATGGGGCTCCTCCAGGTTGTGCTGCCTTTTGGGGCAGAGCGAGCTGAGCATCTTGGAGCTCTTTGGGGCAGACTTGTAAATGCAAAGGTGTTTCTAGCCTAAGCAGAGCAGTTCTTGCTCTCTCCTGCAGTCGCCACGTTGGGAGATGTGGGTCTTGTTTCCTTCTGTGAGTTCACACACAAAGGCAGTGGCTCAATGGCCGTCAAAGGCTGGGTTGGAGGAAATCTGTTGCTAACACTGCAGTCAGGCACAGCTTGTGGGGTTGATGCGATGATTAGGAGGAGGTTGGAACGGGTCCTGACACATCACAAAGAGCAAAGAAATCCTGCAGCTGAGCATGCCGACTGTTCGCAGGGCTGTTGTGCCTTGCCAGGGCTCAGCATTCAAAGCTCTCTCATATAAAGGGCTATATAAAGTTATATGAACTCCAGTGAAACCACCCTCCCAAACCCCTGCGATACGTCTCAGGCCTTGCTCACTAGCTGGGGTAGAGGTGAACTCTTTCTGCCCTGACCCCTCTTCGCTGGCGTCTTTCTGTTACCAGGCAGAAAGCTCAGTTTTGATTCCTTTGGCTCCAAAACGATTTGAAGCTTGTTTTTTCCAGAAGCCTCCTTTGAGAATGGAACACTTGAGCCATTGTGCCCGGCAGCTCCGATTTCCACCTGCTGAAAGGTTGACAACAATCTCTGCAGCCTTTATGTGCTCTTCCTTGGCCTTGGGGTTTGAGTTGTTTGGGTTTTTTTTTCCTAGCAGCAGCTTCTTGGTCACAGTCGGTCTGGCAGAGGCCTCCAACATCACTGCTGCATTAGCAGGCATATGGCATTCGGAGCGGTCTTTCCCATGTTCCTGAATCCCAGTTATTTCCCTGTAGGAAACTACAGCCTGCCCTGGAGCTGCTGAAGTGAATCACTGGGGTGAAGAGCTGCCAATTTGAAACTCAGAAGTCTGGCTAAATCCTTCCTCCCTAGCAAAATCTGGTGCAGAACTTCCACTGGCTTGGGGGAATCGCTGCACCACAGCACCCTGGCAGGACGTGGGGGCTCGGTTCTGCCTGAAAGCAGTTTGCTGTAAGTTTATGCTAACTTGAGCAGAAAAAGGCACCCTCTGAAGCTCGGGGCTGTTTTGGAGATGCTGCATCTTCGTTAACTCATCTGGTGGTTTACTGAAACCGCAGACTTGTGGGAACACTTCCGTGCCAGAGCTTCTCAATGGGCTGGTTGTGCAGGAAGGTGCTCAGCGCTGGGAGGGTTGCACAATCCAGCTCTGCAGCTCCTCTAAGAACATCCTTTTACAGGCTCTGCGATCAGGAGAAGTATCTGTGACATTTTCACTGTGGTGCTGCTCTCTTTAGCAATGAAGGACTCTGTGTATGGGATGTTTACTGGGCAAACACCGTGGCTTCAGACTCCTGCAGGTGCAACTGCCTCTGTTTTCGCTGTCTGAGGCATGCCAAGAGCAAATCCGGTAGAGAATGTGGATCTTCAAGTGCCATTTGGGGATAAATGTATACAAGGACATGAGGCAAAGACACATGTTTGTGGCTCAGAAATTCCCAGGCTTTATGTTGTCTCTGCCCTTGCCCATGTAATTCAGCCAGGGAATAGCAGTGAGTGTGTCTGGATCCAGCAGGGAGAGGGTGTCAGGCTGAGGAGGCAGGTTTGCTCCTTGTGTCTGCTCTGAGTGCTTTGCTGAAGCCTTCCTAGAGGAGAGCCAGCTGATGGTACACATTCTGGTGGCACTGAGCAGACAGTAGCCTGCTGGGAAGAGATCCAACACCATCAATTCATTTCCATTCCCTGTGCATCAGTTAGACGGGCAGAGGATTGATTTAAGCTGAGAGCTAGAACTGACAAAGCCATGTTGGTGGTTGCTGATAGATAGCTTTGCTTTCTTGTGACTCGGAGCACCTGGGAAGTGGCTTTAACTGGGCAGCTTGTGTGTTGTCTTTGAGGAGGGAAATGCTGAAGGTGCATGGAGAGACGGTTGCTCTGGCGCAGCCCTTGCTAGGCTGGATGGATCCCGGGCAGGTGGGACATCACCCTGTGGTCTGTTTAACTTCCTGGAGAAGCTGGGCCCGACAGGGCGATAGGACTCCATAAACAACCGTCACTTCCCTTTTCCCTGTCCTTCCTCAGATCCCCAGGTGGACACAAGCTGAGAAGCTTGAAACTGATTCAAACCCCACATCCTGTCCTGTGTTCACCAGCAGTCTGGGGATGTCTGACCTGTTCTCTTGAGGTGATGTATATGTCAGAGGAGGGTTTGATCACGGCACAGGGTGACGTGCCAGTGCAGCCCTGACTTTGGCTGGCCCCACTGGCAGCCACACGGATGTCAGCGAGGGGTGTTGAGACCCTCTACCTCAAGCGTAACAGTACCTCTCCTAACATTGCTCTGCACACACAGAACCCCACCTTCACTTGCTGGTAGGTGGCTCTGATTCCCTGTGCTTCCAGTGCCGAGGAATTCTGCAATTGTTTCCTGTTTGAGTTGGCTGGAAAGTGGTATTTTGGGTCGGTTTTTCTGTGATCGCTGCTTTCCTTCTCCTTCTGCTGGTGTGTGTCTTGGAGAGTTCATACATCTTAATGAAACTATGCAAAGGGGAGGCATTGCCCAAAGGAGAGGAGAAAGTGGGGGGGAAATAACACATCAGCTTCCAGAAATAACATGGAGACCATTTTATTTTTGTCTGCAGCACTGAAAGCCTGTTCTAGGTGAGTAGATTGGAATTATTTGGAGTCGTGCACTGAAAAGGCAACGTGAGTGTATGAGTGTCTGCTGGGAACACCCGCCCGAGTGAGCCCCCATCCGTACGAGCACTGCCACCAGAGAGAGGTCTGGTGTAGCCTGGGGTTTTCCAAGGGACAGGCACTGGGATGGCCCCTTGCAAATGCCATCGGTGAATCATGCTGCTCTGAGGCGGTTGTGGAGCAACCTTTGGCTCCGCATCCGAATTCCACTGAGCAAGCACAGCGCAGGAGAAATCCATTGTACACAGGAGAAATACAAGGAGAAGGGAATACCAGGAGAAAGCTAGAGCCAGGTTCAGGCTTTATCCATGGCGTATCCAGTGCCAAACCCCATTTGCATGCAGGAATGTGGCAGGAGGCAAGGCAGACCAATGGCTTTGTGGAGCGCTAATCCTGGCGCTCGGAAGCTGGCCCTGGGTGTCTAGGCCTGATGTTATGCCAGATGCATATGTTTGCATATGATTTTTGCCTCTCGTGTTAAAATACATAAGCACATATCCCTCATGCTGTAGGTCCCTGTAGCTGCTGGAGATGTAACTGGGAAAAGAGAGAGAAAACGGAACAGAGATAAATCTCAGCCACAGGGAAGGTCTGGACCAGAGCCCATAACAAAGCCAGTTTGCCAGTGTCCAAGGCAGGACTGAGCTGGGTGGCAAATGTCAACAGGAAAGGGGAAATGTATGAATTTGGGTTTTGTTTGAATCCTGATCTTGACTTTTCTGACCCGGAATGCTGAACATACCTCACTTAGAAGGGAGAGATACGAATCCTCACATCTTGCTCCTACAGCTGCCCCAGATACTCCTGGGCTGTGTGCAGGGGAGTCTCAGCAGTGCAGGGGGTGAATCCATTAACCCGGCAGGAGCTGAGGTTACGTGTCCATTGGTAGCAAAAATAGGTGTAAGAGCTGCCTCTGAAGCCCCCATCATGCCCCAGTGCTCACTTCTGCCCTGATGCAGCTCTTTGTGTGGCTGCACATGAACTGGACGAAAGAAGGAGATTTTAAAAGGCCCTCAGAAAGGGGGTGGTGGTGCACCCTCTGCAGAAAACCTGGGTTGGGCACCTCTAGTACGGTCTGTAACTGTGGTTAGATGGGATTATCTGCACTTAAAGTGCTCCTGGTTGGGAGCACAGACAAGGAGGTGTGCTGGAACTGTGTGCCCAGGAGGTACATGACCCTGAAGCACGGAACCGAGCGAAATCCGTGTTTCAGGGGGATTTTTGAGAGGCAGCCAGTGCCAGTTTCAAAGTGCTCTCAAGTATAGCAGAGGAGATGTTGACAGACGCTGCGATCCTCACACTGATGAATGTGCTCAGGATGTGGAGAGCATCTCCACTTTCGTGCCAGAACGTGAGACCTGGAGTAACAAGTGTAATGGAAAAGGAGGAGGAGGAGGAGGCAAAAGCTGATACTGAGCAGATGCTTTCTATCATTTTCTGGGCGAGCAGCTTTGGGCTCAGCAGAAGCAGCTCTTCCCTGGCAAGGCAGAAGAGCAGAGCAGGCAGTTACCAGGGCAGAAGTCACTTCTCAGACCCTGGAGTGAAGCTTCCCAGGGCAGAGCTGGAGGGCTGTGAGGCAACGCTCACCTTCCGCAGTGAATAAACCTCCCCCCTGTCTCCAGACCAAGGCTCTAAATCAGGTTTAACAGCACAATTACTGAGCTAACAGTGTGTGTAATCATCACATGCTTCCCAGAAGCCAGAAGGTTTGGATGTGAGGCTCCTCAGTGCGGATTAATTCGAAGCACAACAACTGTAAAGCACAGAGAAGCATTAATTCCAGTGTTATGTTTTCAGACGGTACTAAGCACACACTGCATGCACAACCTGATCCAGAAACAGGCAGCGTGTGCAGGTCTGATGAGCCTGGAATGGTAAAGTGCTGAGATTCCTGATCTCTTGAAGTGCATGGGAAGTAGCACGTATGCAGTGCGAGAAAGAGAATGCAGCTATTCTCTTACACAGTTCAAAGGATTCTGCATATATGTTCCTTCACAAAACTATGCAGTGATTCCCCCCTAAAATGTCAGTAGCCTGGAAATAACCTGTCTGACTGTGTGCCACAGTGCACACGCTATAGCACAGACCCAGCAATATCAGGTGGCAAGTTTCCCTTCCTGCACTAGGGGAAAACGCCTTCTGCAGATGTAGTTTCCACCAACGTAACACAATGTAAGGGGAAAAATGGAGGGCACTCTCGTGGCAGGATGGATTGGGCCATGTGGAATTTGTTCCTGGAATGAACGACTTTGGAAACACAGGAAAAAAACCCTATCTGAAATGTTATGTCAAACCATATGTTGACATTCTGGTGATTCTATCACAAAACTTGTAGCAGTGTTTGCTCTACACCTCTGCAGTCTGACTCGAGAGCATGGAAACCTGAGCTTTAAATAGCAATAAAAGTTAAACATGAGAAAAAACATTGCTCAGAGTCACACTGAAAAGTTCAAGACTAAAGCCCAAGAGAAAAGGTGCAGAAAATGCAAATAAATACACCCTCAACTTTATTTTTTCCTCCTCTTTTCACTTGAATTCTGTGCGAGACCAAGACCTTTAGCCTTAGAAGCCTCAGCCACTTGAGCTGTAGGAGGACAATCACCCAGTCGGTTACTTTTTCCCTTGAAGGGGGCATGCTTTTTCACATGTCTCTTGTCGGACATTCTTGTCTCCAGTCAGTGTATCCTAGTTAATGGTGACTTTTATTTTTCAAGGGGCATGTATATAAACATGCCTCTACTCTGAGATAAGTTGTCTGACTGCTGCTGTGTGCTGCAAGTGTTACTTATCTTCATGGGTTTTTATCTTGGAAGCTCACAGTTTCTCATACATGCTGCTTCTATCTAAAAAGTGCTTCAAATGTATGTGCACTGGCCAAACTTTCTAGGAAAACAGTGCGAACAGACCCTTGCTGTGAACGGCATGTTGCTGTCTCAGCTACTCTGTGAGAGAGAGGGCATGTGCATAAAACCTACTTCAGTGCAGAGTCTCTTGTGAGGGAACTGGGTTTATGTCCTTGCTGGTACAGAAGTGCCTATACAGAAGGGTTCCAAAATACTGGCAATGATTATGTATGTTTTAGTTATACATCTTGTTTGGCTTTTTGTTTTTAAGGACAGTGAAGGTTAGGCAGGGGTATGGCACAGACATCTCTAACATCGAAGCAAATGGGCATGTAACAGGCAACCAAAGGAAGCGCTTCAGGACACGAGTGGGCTGGCTGACAGTGGAAGGGCAATGAGCAGTAAGTCCAGTTCAGTCTTTGTTTAGGGCACCTGCACAGCTCTCACTTGCCCCGTGTGATCTTTCCTGCAATATCAGATCATCACGAGAGCTGCCCTCCACGGAGTGTGAAGTAAAAGGAAGTTGTAAAGCTAAGAAGCAATAAGCATAATTGCTCAGAAGTGTTTGCATGCAAGAAAAGTAAGACACTTCACTGATAATTTGCCAATTACCAATAAATTGCTCTGCAAAGATCCTTTTCCCTCTAAGGTTGTGTGATACCGAAGCAGATACTCTCTGTCTATTCCCAACCAAACAGCAGTTAGAAATCATGCCAAAACCCAGACCAAAGCCTGAAATGGGCTCTGCTGCTCTCACTTGTGTGTTCCACGGTGACCCAAAAGTTACAGCAATTACCCTGTCCAGCGAGAGCCCACTGCTGCTTGTGGGATGCTGATGGAGGTCCAGCAGGGCTGTAGCAGCACACGAGCTCCAGCAAGTCTGTGCTATGGCACATCCGAAAGCTGCTGGTCTTTCCTGTAAAGGAGCTATATGAAGAAGTTTGTTAAGTTTGATTGACTCAATCTATATTCCCGGTGTTGTTGGGGGGTGGTGGTTAGTTTGGTTTGGTTTGGGGTTTTTTCCCTGTAGGAAAGGATAATGTGATTACTGTGTTTCTGCATTAGGATGTTTCCACTCCTGCTGAGTTTTAGGGCATTTTTATTTGTGTTATACAAGATATACATATAAAGGCCATAATATTTCAGGTTTGGAAATCCCATATGATAGCTCTGATTTATGCTGTGATGACAGACATCTGAAATCAGCATGGGTCTGGATGGTTACCATGGTTCTTCTGGGAGGCTCGCATGGAACGATCTGCTTCTATGTTCATATCTAAGAAGAAACAAAAGAATTAGATTTCATGTTCTAGAAAGAATCCATGGAGTTTTCATGTTCCTGCCCCACTCTCCATCATCCTAAAATGTCAATAAAGCAACGTCCTGAAAATGTCAAGTGTCAGTGGAGATGTATATTAAAAATTAATACATATATATATATATATAAAAAAATGAAATCCACTGCTGTGAATGCTGTTTCAATGGCACTGGAGAGATGTGCTGTTGGAGAGGTGTGTTCCTGTAGATTCAAACATTATGTCAATCACTGCTGCTCTAAACAGAGTTAAGGGACAGAGAGATTTCATCAAAGGCCAGAAGATGCCCTTTCCCCCTTCCTGTCAATGAGATAAATGAACTCCAATGCAATGAAAAACAGAGGATTTGTTGGTGTTAGACCTCCACAGTGCCAACCACTGTTAGCAGCAATTGAGAGTGATTTTACAGAATTTCTTCAGGTTTCAGACAATGCTTTAAATGAAAGGGTAGCAGAAAACACAGCACTTGGAAAGAGGAGGAGAGGGCGTGTGTAGTTACAGTACCGAACTACAGAAGAGCTGTATTTCACAGTAACCGTGCTGCTGTGTGTGCTCAGAGAAGCCACTGGTTGTTCTCTTATCCCTGGACTGCTCTGGAGAACTTAGAAAAAGAAGAAAGCAAACCCAAGGAAGCAGCAGAACGTGAACTGAAGAGCAGAAGGAGATTGCACAGGGTGATTCTGCGCTGAGCGGAAATATCCATGTTTTGGATCATCGAGAACAAATGAAGTACAATACTGGTCTGTTCCCTTTCTCTTCTTATGTCTCCATTTTGTTTTGCTTTGCTTAGCTTAGATTTTTTTCCTTTTTGGAGTCCTGCAGGGAGGAAAGAAGGAGCCTTTGTTTCAAAAAGCCCGAAGCCAACAGTGGCCCATTGATCATAATTAAGTCTAAAGTAACACTGTTTGTACTGAATCCAAAAAATTGTAGGTTATACCTGCTAGAGCCTTGGTCTGCCTCCAGATCCAGTTTCTTCTCCTTGTGCTTGTGATTCTGGGGCAGGATACTTTAAAAGCCCCAAAATGCCCTGTGTATTTGCACCTCCTCTTCCGCCTGGTGCCTGAAGTGCCTGTTGGTGTGAGAATGAATTCTTCCTAAGTGGTTGTTCTGTTTGTCACATAGCCTCTTTGACAGACTTCTGTCCCCATAACAACCACCTCTGTTGTCAGTAACTTCCTCAGTTTGTGAAACGACACACAGGACAGCAGTAATTCTCATCGTGGCACTGGGGGCTTGCATACGAGTTGTAAGTAGCCTTGCCATGATGTGCACGGGCCCAGTTCAGAGCTTCCTGAATGCTGTATGAACCTCTCTGCTGATTTAAACCATCACTGGTTTCTTCAGGGGCTGCTTCTAACCTTTTGCAGCCAGAGTTTTAATATGACAAAACATAGAGGCTTAACCTCTTGGCAGTCTAATATGCTCGAATAAGTAAATATACTGATGGATTAGTCACAAAATAAATGTGTTTTAGGAGGAGTCACAAATAAAAAAGAGATGCCTTTTTGGCATCAAATCCTTCATCCTACATGCGTGAGGTGCCTTGGTCCTGCTTCTGCCCTGTCTTTAGAGACCCACACCACACACACGGGCAGCAGGCACAGCCTGATCCTTGTTCTATGGGTGAGTGCTCAGGGAAAACCCCCTTCAAGTGTCTCCAGTACCTGTTTGCCAAACTACTCATTCAACTCACCAGCTAGTCTGGCTTGGAGTTCACAAGCAGATCACATGCGCAGACACGGAACAGAGAACATGATCACATGGAGAACAGCTACACCCAGAACTCAAAACCATGAGGCAGACAGTGGCAATAGGTCACAGGGCTCAGCCACACAAGCGTATTGACGAGCAGCCTGCTTATACGCAAAACAGTCCTTTTTATTCCCCTTCTCTAATCTTCTTCAGTCTGTTTTGTTCCTCTCTTCCTTGTCTTTGGCCTTTCTCCCAAGCGTTTCACAATAATCCTGTATCATCTTAACAGTCTCCTGTTCAACCCCAGTGTTTCCCTCTCCGTTATGCAATAGTCCCCTTAGGTTGCACCAGAGTTTCATCTGTTGAATCCTTCTGCAGGTTTTGCAAATATTCACCTTTGATAGATGTCACCCTGGGCAGCTGATGCAGACGAACCATGTATCCTGGATATTTGTGTTTATTTTGAATAACCATTAGCCAGATATTCTTACAGTGATCACAAATCTCTCTATCCATTCTGCATGATTTCCTCCCTTCAGAGCTGCTTATTCAATAGCATTTTCATTAGCCATCGCATGTGGAACCAGACAAATGCGTTGCAAAGGGGTGAGAATCCAGTTTAGCACATCCCTCAGCAACTCATCCTGCAGCACGCATGGAGATGAACTTTACAGTGTTGACTGCTGCGTGTTTCAGGCCATTTGGGAAAACCAGCTTATTCCCAGCACTTTTGTCCTGAGCTGTTACCTAGCATAGCCTTTGGATTCAGTGCATGTATATGCTATTTCCTTTAATTCCATGTATTCTTTATTTTGCATACAGCAAAACATGTTCTGGTTCGAGAAGGGCACGGGTACACCCAGCAATGCAAAAAAGGCTGCTGCACTGCAAACACGAGGCATGCAGCCCTGAACGTGCAGGAGAATGCCTGTTGTATAAATCCCACTTTCAACGCAAGAAACTTTTCTGGCCCTTAGGACGGTGCATGTGTAAAGGGATGGGTGCACGACCAGGGCTGCACCAGGGCTGGGGGAGAGACGGGAGCAGGAGGGAGCGCTGCCGGCTGCCGGGCTCTCCCCTCGCTGCAGCGAGCCGCAGGCTCAAGTACGTTCGCATCTGCTGCCATCCAGAGCTCGGGGAGGGAAAGTGGCTGCTCTCCCTCAGCCAGCTCTCCGTTTAACGCAGAACGAGGGCTGCGGCTGCATGAGTGAAATCTTCCTTTCCTGCCATGGGGATTTTACTACTTCTCAGGTGGGCCGAAATGGGAAGGGTTCGATGCCATCCTGCCAGGCACCCACCGCCCAAAGAAGCCCTGTTTGCCCAAACAACCGAACCCCAGGAGACAGCGGCTTTGCCCACCCTTAACACCTGAAACTTCGCACACAGCTTGTCCTCAAAGACGTGTTCCCAGCTTGAAGCTATAGGAAAGCACTACTCCGCGTGCAGCCTTTGCACAGGGCTTTACTTCTTTCTGCCCCCACAGCGATGCCAGGGGCGAAGCCAGTTTTGTCCTCACCTCGCTGGCTGCAGAGAGGCACAGTGTTACCTCACAACTTCGGATGGCAGTCTGCGTTTAGCCTCAGCCCGTTTCGGTGTTTCAACGCAGCCTCTTACAGGCGCTGCGACATTTTGCCTTGGGATTGACAGATAACCCGCTGTTACACGCGTTACGTTCATGGAACGGGGACGTCGCAGCGGCGGCATTGCTCAAATAAGCGTTTTGTTTCGCAACCCGGTTCGCACGGCGCAGCAGCCCGCCTTGGGAGCGGTCAAAGGCTCCTCACGCCCGGGGCTGCGGAGAAGCCACCTCAGGCTCACTCCCGCCAGGCGCTCTCTGACTCCTAGCTCTGCCCAAGGGCGGATTTTAGTCCTTGTGCACGGAGGGGAGTGTTTTCTGCCGCGGTCACTTCACCAGGGCGCAAAGGGGAGTGCGTGTGAGGGTAAAGGGGTGGATGTTTCTCCACTGATAACCCCGGATCCAGCCTGAGGG
>NW_009925611.1:0-3016 GCF_000696875.1 Nestor notabilis | reverse complement strand
CAGGGGAGCCGGGCTCGGTCCCGTCCGAACGCTCCCCGAGGGAAATGGGGAGCTGGTATATGCTGTCCCCCGAGCGTGCGTTTCGGGAGGCTGCGCGCAGGGTCGGTTTCCCCTGACCCGAGGAAGATGTTCCCTGAGGTGGTTGTAGTCTTAACGTGAAAGGCATGAGCTCATCTCCATTTCTACTGCTCTGTTGTTGGGCGCAGGTGTTAGACTTTGGATCTCCAGGGTCCCTCACTAGGAGGTGCTTCCTGTTGTATCTTCTCTAGTGCATGTGAAGAGTGTCTGGATGGGAATGCGGGTCCCATGTTGTTCCTCTCCCCATTTAATTTGATTCTGTTTCTGAATCAGAGTCTTGTAATTCTTCTTAAAACAGTAGCTTTCAGTTTGGTGTGTAGGGGACTTTTTCTGTCCAAATTCCAGCGAGAGACCGAAAGCTTTGTATAGCAGAGATTGAGGAATCAAACTTCTGTGCAGCTTAAGCTGATCTGGACTCTGTTCTAAATTTAAAACTAAGAATCACAAACTCATCTGCTATAATTATCTAACTGATTTGTTTGGTGTGTATTGTCTATCTCATTATTCTACAGGTTTTCTTTTTGACTGATTTATGATGCTGTTTTGAGTGTTGCATCTTCCAGTACTTATGTCAAACTGTAGTGCTGTTGAAGTTGCCTCCTGTGGATGAGAAGGGGATGAGTAGCTGTTGGGATGTTGGGCTACCAGCTGCTTACTTAGTACTTGTGTATCAGAGAAATCATTGCTATAGGTTTTCAGTGAACACAGCGATTGGGTTCAGACAGCAAAGATGCATATTTCCAAATGCTGAAAGTCTCAAATGCTGAAGTGTTCTAAAAGGCTATTCATAAAAATCTATTATTAAACCTTCACATTAGGGTTAAGTCAGAGGAATGATTGATACAAGTTCTTCCTTACAGTTTTGCCTCTTTGGAGTCCCATATCAGATCAGCTCATTGTGCAAGAATTAGAATTGGGTTTGACTTTCTTGCTTCAGGCTTTGCTGTTCTTTAAACGTTGCTGTTTAGGGAACTTCCCCCCATATCAGATGTCTAGATGCACCTTCTGGTTTTTTCTTCTCCAAGAGTTGCAATAGGGTTAAACTGATTAAGCAGCATTGAGAGTGACATATTAAATCAGAATCAACAAGAAATGGCCTTTAAATAAAACAAACTGATTCTAAACAAATTGTTATAGGCGTATTGAAGGTAATTCTCAAGACACAAAGTTGGGAACATTAACTAGGGGACCTGTTATGGAAAATATTATTGATGTGATACCTTCCCAAAAAGAAATGAAACTTGGATTTCAGAAGCCTGGGCAGTCTGCCTTATGTCTGTACTGATGCCAGGCTTCTCGCTTGATGTTTTAATGTAAATAAGTTAATGTATGGTAATGGAACATGATTCCTGGTTCTTGTAGGTGTATGACTTTGTGTTTGGTGGGACTGAACTGCTGGCTCTTGGGGCCAGTTTTGTCATCTGGGCCTATGCTTCTGAAACCCTGGTCTGCTGCTGCTCCTCCCATACCCATGTCTGTTCAAACAGAAAGGTCTTGCTCCTGTTTAACAGTCACTTGGAAAACCTGAATTTCAGATAATGGTAAAAATTGCCTCTCGTGCATTACTGTGTGTATTTAGGTGATAAATTTACAGCTGGAATTCACTTGACATGTTATAAGCTTTCAGCTGATCCTTTTTTCTTTTGCTACCCTGATCAGTTGTGTCATCTGAAAATTGCAACACCTCTGTTTGCCCTTCTTACAGACCACTTATGGGCATCTTCAACAGTACATACAATCAGAAGCTGCTCTGAATGTTTCTGATAACTGTCTCTCAATCTGAAGTATCTAATTTGGAACATTTTGGTGTGTGGGACATACAACTTGAAGGACCCTTGAGAGATGTAAATACTTGTAAACCTCCTAATTAGGGTTTTCAGAATCATGGTCAGTGACAGTCTGGTTCCTTTTCACCCCTCTGTTCCCAGGCACCAGCAGATGTTCTTTTCTGCTTTTTGAAAGAAGTGCATGAACTTGTACTGCTGATTTGTTTGTAAACTAATTAATGCAAATGGCTTCTGGAGTCTCTGCCGGGGTAGGATAGTGTTAAAGCCATTTGCATCTCCAACAGAATAGGTGGTTTCAAGGCCACATAGTCTTAAGACTACGAATGTTCTTAAGACTAGGAGGTGCAGTTGCTTTGTTGTAGACAGTTCCAGTGGTTCATCTTTTAGGGGTGGTGTTCTCGAGTGTGAGATGGGAAAGCCTTGTACCCTTGTGTTTCATTTAACATTGCCTTGAACTGCACAGCATTACAGTGGCTTGTTTGACTAAAGAGTCTCTTGACCTGAGCAGTTGCACGTTGTTTGAGGTTGTCTCTATGACAGCTCGGTTGCTGCCAGTGTCAAACGTTGGAAAGCAGAAGCTGATGTGTGTGTTTGTGCGTTCCTGGTGTGGGAGGGAGGCTGAGGTAGTAGAAAAAGTAATTTGGACAATTATTCAGCGGGGAGCATGGCTAGTGCTGCAGTGCTGGGAAAAGGCTGCTTTCTTCAGCTAGCTAGAAAGATGGCTGAAGAAACAGCCTTGCATCATATGGCTTGATGCTCCTCTCAGGAGGAAGCTATTGACAACCAGTTTCCACCATACCAGCTCCTTCAGTTGTTATTTTCACTGTAGAAAAGGCATCCCGGAATGCCAGGTGATGGCTACAGAGGTTGCTGATGAATCGGCTCTGCCGGAGCACTGTCATTACACATCTTGCAGCAGAACATGAGATGCAATGGTGTGGTTTGCTCCTTTGGAAGGGACTGTGTGTCGTTCTTCGCGGCAGGCTTCGTTCCTCCCTGCTCCCTTCAGCTGGGGGCTGTGGGACGATGGGCAACGCCTGCTCCGTGCTCGGGGATGACCGCAGCCACCTCTGTCACGGCAAGACTCGCTCTGAGGCCCGCGTGTGCTCGGGGATGACTCAGGAGAACGGCAGGCCCGGCGGCCCGAGCTG
>NW_009925610.1:305-938 GCF_000696875.1 Nestor notabilis | reverse complement strand
CAAGAGCAGCGCTGCCGCCTCTGCTCCGGCAAGCCAGCTCCTTTCCACCCCCGGCGGCTTTTCCCTCTCTAGCACCCCTGCAAGCACCCAGCTTCCGATGAGGGTTCGTCTCGGATTATGTGTCCCCCTCCCCCCGCAAACCTCTTTAGGGCCGCGGGGCTGCCCCATGCCTCCGGTACGGGCCGGGAGGGAGGAGGACGGCCCCTCCCGGGGTGGTTACCTTCGGGGAAGACGGCTCGCATTTTCAGGTAGCTGGTGGTGAGGCGGATGATGGACGCCTTGTCCAGCTGGGAGGTGATGGCCGAGGGCAGAGGCAGGAGTTTGGCCAGTTCGTAGAATTCTCCATTTTCTTTTTCCCGTCTAGTCTTTGCCGCGTTCTTGGATTTTTCCTTCATCGCGACTACTGCAAGGCGAAGATGACACTGGCATATTAGACCCGATTCTTCTGAATTGCAGGGGGCATGGATTTCGGCTTCAGAGTTAGTATTTTCGTTTAAGGAAGGGAGGGAGGGAATTCACCCAAATCAAATCAAATGATAACAATAAAAAATAAAAGTAAAAAGAGAGGAAAAAAAGGGGAGGGAAAAAAAGTCAAACCAACCAAACAAAAACACCAACAGAAATGGTGCGAGG
>NW_009925610.1:0-234 GCF_000696875.1 Nestor notabilis | reverse complement strand
GCTCTTGGAAACAGACGGAAAGACCTACACGAACCCCAGTCCTCTGCCTGCAGCTGGAATCGGATCTTCTCCGCAACGGGGAACAAATCACCGGGTTCCCTTCACTGAGGGATTTCTTCTACTCAATCCGTCCTCGTCCAAAAATAATAAAAAAATATATTAAAAATAGAGCGTCCACGTAAGAAATCATTGGGTTAAGCAGGCTGAACCATTTTTGGATACTTTGTCTCTTGA
>NW_009925609.1:1302-1598 GCF_000696875.1 Nestor notabilis | reverse complement strand
CCACACTGCCAGGACTGTCCCCTGGGACCAGGCTGCCACAGCCAGGAGCACCCCAGCCCTGGGAGTGACCTGTATATGGCACTTGGATGGACAGTGTACCCCAGCCCAGCAGTGGCATGGTGCCTGGCAGGGCTGCAGCATCCCCCTGCCCTGCTCGCCTCCACACATAGCAGTGCCTGCACCCGGCATGTCCTTTCCCCAGGGAAGAACCTGCTCCACTCCCAACTCCAACATTTAATTGCAATCTGCAGTAATTACAGCACATGGCGCTGGGTGCCAGGGCATCCCCCGCCCCC
>NW_009925609.1:1009-1243 GCF_000696875.1 Nestor notabilis | reverse complement strand
AGTGGTGACAAAGGAGGGGACAATGTTCCCCCTCCTGGGCACGGCGGCAGAGCCGGGCACCTGGGAGGTGCAGCACTGCATCGGCAAGCAGGGAGGGCACCCCCTCACAGGTAGTTGTCCTCTTCCTCCTCCTCCTCCTCCTCCTCATCCCGCGCCAGCGCCTCGATGTCGTGGGTGATGTCCGTGATCATGCGGTTGAAGGACTCGGACTCGGAGCGCAGGGACCAGCTGTCG
>NW_009925609.1:0-671 GCF_000696875.1 Nestor notabilis | reverse complement strand
GTCAGCCGTTTGAAGGTCTCGGACTCGAAGCTCAGGGACCAGCTGTCGTAGCTGCTCCCGGCCGAGGCCGACGTGTTGCTCATGCTGCGCTTGATGCGGCCAAAGCTGTCGGTGAGGATCCCGCCCTCGCGAATGCCGATGCTCTCCAGGAACGTCTCGAAGTACCCGATGTCTTGGTCGGGGATGAAGGGCCTCATTCCTGCCACAGGCACCATGAGTGCTGGAGAAGCCCTGCCCGGGTGGGCAGCGCTGGGGTGTGATGCCAGCCAGCCCCACTGCTGGGGCTCATCCTGTCCCATCCCAACAGCCGGCACATGCACCCCATCCCCAAGGGTGACGTGCTGGCACAGGGAGCCCAGACACTCACCCAGGAGGAGGAATTTCCTGCGGTCCCCGTAGAGGCGCAGGAGCTCGGCGCAGTACTCCTGCACTGGTGTGCCCAGGCGGTATTCCCGCAGCAGGAGGGCAAACTGCTGGATCTCCTGTGGCGACAGCTTGTTGCGCAGCTGCAGTGACACAGGGACAGGTCGGGGTTGGGGACACCGGCGGCACAGAGCCCCGGCCCCTCACCCTGCTCCCCGCCGGCTGCTCTTGTTGAGGGGGTTCAGATGCGCTGGCGCCAAGCAGGGCCCCTCGCCCGTCCCCCTGCCCTCACCGTCACCATGTAGTCC
>NW_009925608.1:0-613 GCF_000696875.1 Nestor notabilis | reverse complement strand
TAGGGGATATGGGATGGGAATGGGTATATGGGATATTGGGATAGGGGATACAAGACAGAATCATGATAGGGACAGGGATAAGGATGAAACGAGGAGGGATGGGGATATGGGATGGAATTGGGGATATGGGATGTGGAGTGGAATGAGGATATGGGGAACGGGATGGGAATAGGGATATGGGGGATGGGATATGGAGATGGGATAGGGGATACAAGACAGAATCATGATAGGGACAGGGATAAGGATGAAACGAGGAGGGATGGGGATATGGGATGGAATTGGGGATATGGGATGTGGAGTGGAATGAGGATATGGGGAACGGGATGGGAATAGGGATATGGGGGATGGGATATGGAGATGGGATAGGGGATACAAGACAGAATCATGATAGGGACAGGGATAAGGATGAAACGAGGAGGGATGGGGATATGGGATGGGGATGAGATGGGGATACGTGATACAGGATGGGAATGGGCATATCTAATATGCTATGGGGGATAGGGGATAGAGAAAAGAGTGGGATGAGGATATGGGATACAGAATGGGAATGGGGATATGGGCTGGGGACATGGGGAACGGGGTGAGGACGGGACAGGGACACCCCAGACCTGTC
>NW_009925607.1:2268-11304 GCF_000696875.1 Nestor notabilis | reverse complement strand
CGGAGTCGGGTTGGCCCGCGGAGCCTCGGGCGCTGGAGCGGGCTTCGCAGGTCCCCGGGGCCTGGCCTCCGGCCGTGGGGCCGTATCCTGTCTCCCTTTATAAAACACGCTGCCCCGGGGACTACATGGGTGCGTTCCCTGGGGGCCTGCCCCGCGGTGTGTGCTTCCTCTGCAGCCGTGGAGCGTGTGGGAAGGTACAGCTCTGCCGGGGCACGCAGGGAGTTGGCAGCAGGGTGGTGAGCGTGCCGTGTTTTCCTCTAGCGTCAGTTAACAGAGTTCAGATGTCAGCCCTGGGGGAGTGATGACCTCTTCCTGACCCCCTGGGCACCGGTGCACAAGAATGGGTGGTGAGTGGGGTCCACATCAGGGCTTCAGTTTGGCCCAGTGCCCTGGCACTGGTTTCCTTCTACACTGGAATGTGTCACGGAGTATCTGTGTTCCCAGAAACACTCCCCCATGCGCTGTGCCAGAGCTGTGTTGTCTTCCTGGTTCTTTTTGCAGGTGCATGCTCTGATGATTTCTCTCCCTTTTCTAGCAGTGCCTCTGTGTGGTGGTCTCCCCTTTTCAGTGTGCTTCTCCAGGGATGTCCTCTGACCAACATCCGTGAGACTGACTCCTGCAGCCCATGCAATGGGGAAATTCTTTTTCAGACCCCACCTATAAACCCAGGCCTTCATTTTTTTTTAAGTTACTTGGCTATTGACCTTTTGTTATCTTGGCTGTTGCATTCTGAGTGACTGCAGTGAGCTTTCTTGTGGCACATGGGAGGATTCCTCATGGATACACAAATTAAGGAAGCATATCCATATGTGCCTTCATAGCAGAAGTTGCTTTAAATGTAAATCTGCATCATAACAGTCTGTTAGGCTGATTTTAAATATTTTTGCCTTTCAGATTCTACACGTGGCTTTGAAGCAGGGAACTGGCATGTGAAAGGGGACATGGCGCCTGTTCATGTGCCGCAGGCATCGGCTGTGGGGAGCTCCATGTCTTCAGCAGTGAAGTTCAGCACCATGTTTCACGTCTCAATGCCCTCAACTTTTTCTGTCTTTTAAACCCATATGTTTTCTTGAGAAGTTTTATTCTGTTTAATACCGAAGCTGATTAGAAAGTCTTTAATTTCGCTTCCTGGCTTGTTATTTTGGGATTTGTTCCTGTTTCCCATTTTACGATGGCTCAGTGCTGAATTGTCAGAGTGCCATCACGTACAAGAACAGCACCATTACTTCGTATGGTTCTCCTCTACCAAATAAGCCTCTCCTGAAGTAGTGGATTCACAACATCGGCAGGGACATGGGGATGCCAAACAAGCACCAGTGGTTGTGTTTGAAGCACTTTGAGAACAGTTCTGTTGAAACTGACCCATTAAAAATGAGAAAAACCTGACAGCTGCTGAAAGAAGCCATTGCCAAAAAATTCCTTTTGGGGGAAGATGGGAACTGGCTTGTCAGCGCACTGTGGAGTTTCTATGGTGGGATAAGTAACAAATCTGGAATCCTGAGCCCCTGAGGGTAATTAAGATATTTGCTGTTGTCTTTATTTCCCTTAAATTAAAGGAAGATTTGCACATGGAGCCCTTCAGGGGAGCAGCAGTATGGGAAATGGGCTATATGGCCCGTAAAACGTTTTCAGCACCACAGTGGGGTTTGGTTTTCCCCTTGGAACTGCAGAATGCAGAAGTGGCACTGGGAATTAAAAGGCATCTTGGTGCTCTTTGCACTCAAATCCCAGTGTTGTGCCCAAATCATAGAATGGTTTGAGTTGGAAAGGACCCAAGATCATCTAGTTCCAACTCCCTTACTATGGGCAGGGACACCTCACACTAGACCATGTCACCCAAGGCTCTGTCCAACCTGGCCTTGAACGCTGCCAGGGATGGAGCATTTACCACTTCTCTGAGCAGTCTGTGCCAGTGCCTCAGCATCCTCACTGTAAAGAACTCCTTCCTTATATCTAACCTGAACTTCCCTTGTTTTAGTTTGAACCCATTACCCCTTGTCCTATCGCTACAGTCCATGATGAAGAGTCCAGCTCCATCATCTTGGGGAGCAAACCTGCTGTGCGCTGGAAATGCAGTCCCACTTCACACCATGGAATGGGCTCACTCCCCACAAACCTGTATTTATACATGACACTCCCCATGCTTGGAAAAAACTTCCTTTAGAGTCACTGAGATGACCTGTTGGTGCCCACGGTGTGGGTATCCGGGGCTGAACAAAAAGCTGAACTTCCAATCAACCTTCTCCCCTGTGTATTTAACTGGGGCTGTGATCCTACCTAGCGACAAATCGCTGAAACTTAATTATTTCCCTTGGCAGTAGATGTGTACAATTGAGTTTATACATGACGTGAGCTGCAAAATGTCTCAACCAGTGAGATGGGCGTTAGATTGGAAGGCAAATTAAAACAGACTTAAAGGCAAGCATGCACAAACATGGTACTTGGATACAAAGTGCAGATACAACATATATACACTTCATGTAATACATTGCAGAAAACCCCACAGTATTAATCTCTCAGTATTACAGAGCTTAATTTGTCACTTGTGTTAACATTTATTATTAGGGAAGAACCCTGACAGCCTGTGGCACTGCCTCAGGGCTTGTGGAAAATACCCTCTGGAGTATTTTGTGGTTTTCAGTGAAAGGAAGAGCTACATTCCCTGATGGTGCTGAGTATCAGTGGCAACCACGGCTATTTGTTGTTTTAAGGTTAATTTTTGACCCAGTCCTTACAGAAAGTTGTTGCTTCAGTTGAGTCACATTATTCTAAAATAATTTTACTCATTCTGAGCTATATGCATAAGTAACAGTAGGAGATTTGTATATAAAGGCCTTAATTATATACAGTCCTTAATTAGTCTGCTGGTTTTACACAGTGTGGTACGTAACAGTGCACCAGTGCTAGAAACAGTTGGCTGGGGACTGCTTCCTTACTACTGTTTGAAGAAAAGGGCTTTCGAGGATGGTGGCCATAGTTACTGATTGCTTTGATTTAGGTCCCTGGGATGTTTGATGGTGCTCTAGTACATGAGGGGAAGGGCTTGGAAGACTGGCAGAAAGAGCTTTACCAGAAGGTGATAAAGGAGAATTACAAGTCTATAACCACACTGGGTTAAACAACAAAGGTTAGTTTTCCATTTCTCAGTGACGGCCAACAGATCCATGCTGTTCCTGACCTGGCTCTTGCCTAACAGTCACTCCTCAAATCCCTTGATTTCTTGAGGATTAATCTTTAGATACTTCTGAATCTTTGTGAGAGATGATAAGCTCAATAGTCTAAAGACTGAAGGACGATTACTTTCCTGACTGCTCCAAGATCACTGCCTCACTACACCCTGTGGATGTATCATAGAATCATCCTAGAATGGTTTGGGTTGGAAGGGACCTTAGAGCTCATCCAGTTCCAACCCCCTGCCATGGGCAGAGACACCTTCCACTAGAGCAGGTTGCTCCAAGCCCCGTCCAACCTGGCCTTGAACACTGCCAGGGATGGGGCAGCCACAGCTTCTCTGGGCAACCTGTGCCAGGGCCTCACCACCCTCACGGGGAAGAACTTCTTCCTGAGATCTCATCTAAATCTCCCCTCTGTCATTTTAAAGCCATTCCCCCTTGTCCTGTCCCTACCTGCCCTTGTCAAAAGCCCCTCTCCAGGTTTCCTGTTGGACCCTTTAGGCACTGGAAGCTGCTTTAAGTTCTCCCTGGAGCTTTCTCTTCTCCAGGTTGAACAAGCCCAGCTCTCTCAGCCTGTCTCCATAGCAGAGGTGCTCCAGCCCTTGGAGCATCTTCATGGCCTCCTCTGGACTTGCTCCAACAGCTCTACGTTCCTCTTGTATTGGGGTCTCAGAGCTGTACACAGGACTGCAGTGGGGTTTAAGGTTCTACGAGGGTGATGCCCTAGAAAATTAAGAAGTCATACCAGTCAGTTTTAAGTGCCCAGCTATCCATTTGTTTGAAGTCATTCTTTTTCAATTAAACTTGAATGTGTGAGCCCTCACTGGCTCCTCAGCATTCAGGTGATTCTGTGGATAAATAGAAGAACCTGCTGTTATTAAGGGCTAAAAGTCCTTTTCCATGTCTTCTGGACCAGAGAACAGAAGTGCTGTGAAACCCAGGAGCCTCCGATGTCGCATACTCCAGTTTGTACTTTACAATGCTCTTCATTTAGGTTTAAGAATTGCTGATATAGCTATCCCTGTTCTTTTGCTGTATCTGCACTTCCAAATTTGAAATGACATAGAATAAAGAGACAATGTAACCCCATTTTTTTTTTCAATTCTTTACATACCTTCTGGGTTTTTTGCAGTAGAAAAGCTAGAGGCTGCAGACAAGCTGCCTCTATTTTTTCTACAGCTCTGCTCTGTTAAAAGAATATGTGCTGTGCATTGCAGGAGGAGGGATTAGCTGGGGGAAAATAAGTTCATGTATCAGAAAGACAGCTAAAACTAAATCAGAACATACAGCACCAGTGAGCTGAATTAGGCTTCAAGGCTGTAATCAATCCGAGACCTTCCATTTTTGAACATTTAACTTTCCAACCTTTTGGATTTCTGGAATATTTAAAGAAATTGGAAGACAAATACTGCTCACTTGCTTCCCAGCCATCCTTTTTGATGTCACATAGCTGCACGTGCCCTTTTATCCTTGTTTCCCCAGTGTGAGAGATGTGCTGTTAGACAATGGGTTACGCAGGTGTTTGCTGGAAAACAGCGTCACGGAGTCTTTTGATACAGTTCTAGGAACAACTAGGAAAATGTTGTTCTTTGAGAAAGGAAAAGGCAGTATTTTTCATGTAAATTTATAAAAATGGGTCATGTTACAAAGAGAGGGCATAAGTAAAGCACAGGGCACCGAGACTTGAAGGGAATAAGCTGTCAACAAGCTGTCTTCAGGGCTGCTTGTTACACAGCTTACCTTTTGTCTACATCCATACAATGAAGTAGGTTAGGAATATCTTTGCAATAACAGGGAAAAACCAGAGGAAAATAATCACCATCATTTCGGGGTTGGAACTGGATGAGCTTTATGGTCCCTTCCAATTCCAACCATTTCGGGATTCTATGATTCTAGTCCTGGAGTCTATTCTATAATTTCCGTGTTCTATTTCTTGTGCAGGCCACCCTCTTTCCAAAAGCAGCACCCAGGCACACAAGGAGAATGTGCCTGTATCTGTGCACAGAATGTCACAAGGCTCTTAAATTGAAAATTGGACTTCAAAACCATAAGCAAATTCACACCAAAATGACTCGAGTGCCCAATGGCTCGAGTGCCCTTGTACATCTGCACAAACTGCCATAAAAGCTTTGGTTACCACATGGACCTGATGCGTCACCAGCAAACTCACACAGGAGAGAGGCCATGAAGGTGTATGGAATGTGAAAAGGTCTTGTGGGAAAACCCAGACTCACTAATCACTTGTGAACTCATAACATACCCATGTAATCCATGTGCCAAAGCTTTCTGAGACTGGTTATTCCATCCAGTTTTCAACAAATCCCTCTCTGTCCCAAGATCATAGAATCCCAGAATGGTTTGGGTTGGAATGAACCTTAAGGACCATCCAGTTCCAACCCCCTGCCACAGACAGGGACACCTTCCACTAGAGCAGGTTGCTCCAAGCCCCTGTGTCCAACCTGGCCTTGAACACTGCCAGGGATGGGGCAGCCACAGCTTCTCTGGGCAACCTGTGCCAGGGCCTCACCACCCTCACGGGGAAGAACTTCTTCCTCATGTCTAATCTATATCTCCCCTCTGTCAGTTTAAAGCCATTCCCCCTTGTCCTGTCCCTGCCTGCCCTTGTCAAAAGCCCCTCTCCAGATTTCCTGTTGGACCCTTTAGGCACTGGAAGCTGCTTTAAGTTCTCCCTGGAGCCTTCTCTTCTCCACGCTGAACAAGCCCAGCTCTCTCAGCCTGTTGAGATGGTGTTTTATAGTTGTATAGTGATTACAGGGAAGCTTTAGGACAAGGCAGTTTTACTAAACTGCATCAAGTTCAAGCATAAAGATATCTGGTTGGTGCCAGCCTGATAGTCATTGATTAGGAGCCATTTTTAATTAGCAGCTACATGATTCATATCTGAGAGGAGGATGTAGAGCAGCCTTGACTGTACCAAAAGCATTACTAAATATAACTGGTGCACCAAACAGCACGTGCTAGAGAATGTCCATATAAATGCAAAAAAATGCTGGAAGTTCTTCAGGTATGAGAAGACTGAAGAAAATGTCATGATCAGAATGGGATTGCAGAGCTGTGAGTATGAAGTGGAGCTTCTGAGAGATGAGGTTAAGATGAATGTTCATGGTCAATGCAAAAATAGCAACCAAAGAAAAAAGTTCAGCAGTTGGAGTTGCAGGAGAGCAGCAGTGGCAGTTAAAGTGCTGTTACATGGAAATAATGACCAGAATCAGTTGTTTCAAACATGTTTACTAGGGAGAGAGGTGCCAATTTAATTACTGAGGTTCTGGAAAAGACCATGGATGTATTCTTAACGTGTGTGCAAAGTGCAGGTAATGTTATGCTGTAAACCAAAGTGGTGGCTTCAGCTCCAGGGGGAAGATTGGCAGATGACAGGGGAGTCCTGCAGAGATGGTGTTTGTTTGTACGCTGTGTGTCTTCTGTCCCCTGGCTGCTGATATTCCACGTTTTCACTTATTCCAGATGAGGGCAAAGATTGAAAAAGTGTCTTAGCAGCCCCTTTGAGCCCAGGAGTGAAGTCGATGTCCTCAACTTCCCTTAAGGAGCAGTAAAGCAAGAAACAGATGGTGCTGTGGAGGGTTTGATGTGTGCTGGAGGGGACTGGGGGAATACACTTGGCCCCAGGGGATCCCTACCCACTCCATTACAGGAGTAATGTCCAGAAAAACCTTTTACTGTTGGCTTCTCATTATTTCTTTCTCTTAACTGCCCTGGGGACAGCTTTTCTTTTATTCTTCATAGAATCACAGAATGGTTTGGATTGGAAGGGGCCTTAAAGCTCATCCAGTTCCAACCCCCTGCCATGGGCAGAGACACCTTCCACTAGATCAGGTTGCTCCAAGCCCCTGTGTCCAACCTGGCCTTGAACACTGCCAGGGATGGGGCAGCCACAGCTTCTCAGGGCAACCTGTGCCAGGGCCTCAGCACCCTCACAGGGAAGAACTTCCTCAGATCTTACTGAAAAGAAACAATCGCCTTCTTTAGAGGTTTAAGTGGAGACTGGATTAGATGGAGATGGAAAGCCACGAAGGCAGTATGCTATCCAACATGATGGCAGTGTGTAGAGTTTTTTTGTACAAAATGCTGAGTGAATCTTAAACCACAAAATGAAGTAAAAAACGAGAGGTTCAGTAGTAAAGCGAGGTGTCTCCCATTTGGTAAGCATTGAGAGGTGGGCTCCTTGGGTTAGCCATGGACATGGTGAGAGGGAACAGCTACAGGAGTTGTGCTTGTGTAAAGCATGTTCTGTGCTCATTTAGCCAGTAAACATTCAGAGTCAGAGCATCCTAATATGAGTTGTGCCCCGAGAAAGGAGCAGCAGAAGAACCGGGAAGAGCCTCATGGTCTATGATTTGCTGGAAACGGTAGTGCCAGGTGTTTCTGACCTTAAGCAGAAGGGCTCTGGTGTGGCAGCCAAGGACAGTGATTCCACCACTTCCCTGGGAAGCCTGTTCCATGCAGACACCCAGCTTAAAAAAAGAGAATTTCTGTTGGATTTGTCCCTCATATAGACCCTCCTTCCCATTCCACTGCTGACGGTGGGAATTTTGCCCTTCCTGAGCCTCATTTATCCCAGAATGATTAAACAAATAGTTTACGTGCAAGAGTAATTATTTCTTTCACACGGTGCTGTTATGAACTTCAAAACTCGTTCTTTCTGAAGCTGTATTTAAACGTGGCATTTCCAGTCCACATGGAAAAATACCACTAAAGCAAAGCAGCACGTTTTCAAGAAGACCCCAGTGGTAACAATCAGGTAGTCCTTCAGTGCGGTCCCTGCTGGGGTCCTTGGGAAGTTGAGGTTGGAAATGGGTAGAAGGGCTGCAGAAACTTGCCATTCCTTGCCTGAGTCTTTTCCCAGGAACACTTCTGGAAATCATGAGATTCTCTGAATTCCTCATTGGGAAACTTTCCAAATTCTCTTATAGCAGGAAGGGGTTTTCATAGTCTTTGTTATTTGGTAAGACACCTAAGGTGAGTCTCCGTGTGCCTGCCTTGAGAAATAACGTTCATGCATAGGGAAATACAAGAAACTGTGTAGACTCTTCAGTTTGTGCAGTCAGAGGGGAAAAAATGACAGATCTTTGTCAAGAGAGTTTTTCCTTAAAGAGAATTTCCAACATCATTTATTTTTAAAAAGCTTTAGGTGATGTTTAATGTGCAAATACAAAGCTCACCCTGCTATGTACCACCTCATCAGGAGTAGCAATAACAGGAACACATCTGAGAGTAAATCAGTTTTTGTTTGAAGAGCCCCTCTGGTATCTAAATGGTAGAAACAAAGTCAGGGAGTTGCAGGTGAGGCTTTACTGCCCTTCCTGGTTTAACTATGCTTCATGGATTGCTGTTAGAAGCGTCCTCTCCCATTCCCTTCTCCAGTTTGCAAACTGAGGGGTCTGGCATTTTGTGATTAACTCTGATAAAAGATTATTTCTTTATAAAGTTTCTCGGAACTTGTCCCTCTCTCCACTTGATGAAGATGAAGGGTCTCATCCTGCATGTTCACTTGGTGCCTCATGGGCTGCGGGTGCTGCCATCATGCAAATAAACACAAAATTACAGAAACAGAGGCCTGGTACGAGCACTTTTGGGGAAGGGATCATCTTTCCTTCTTTGTGTGGATTTTTAGTAAAAGCAATCCAAAAAAGAGACCCTTTCCCAGAAAGCTGGAAGCGGGTTTGCAAAAGATGCCTGGGAGACACTGAGCAAATCTGGTGAGCAGCGGGTTCCAAGTGAAGGGAGGGCAGGGGTTCCTAACGCAGCGGTTCCTTATGCTGGTGCCACCCATGCAGGAAGATGTTGCAGGTGCATGGTCTTTACACTGGTTCAGAATTAGCTGGAG
>NW_009925607.1:1744-2025 GCF_000696875.1 Nestor notabilis | reverse complement strand
GAGCTTGGAGAAACCTGCTTTAGTGGAAGGTGTCCCTGTCTGTGGCAGGGGCTTGGAACTGGATGGTCCTTAAGGTTCATTCCAACTCAAACCATTCTAGGATTCCCTCTGGCTTGATGGCATCTAAAGCTGGTACCAATGAACATGGAGCCCTGACTTTGCATTCCCAAGCAGGACAGCTGTCCCTGGCATGCACCTGCTTCCCACAAGCAAGAATCTGCTGTCCAGAGTCAGAGAAAAGGTGGGAGAGCAGCTGCGGCACACTCAGCACTAACGAGCAC
>NW_009925607.1:1449-1704 GCF_000696875.1 Nestor notabilis | reverse complement strand
GGACCAGCCATGACTGTTGTCAGGAGCTGGCTCTTTCCCATCCAGATCTACTGGTTGCCAGGTGTGGAGTGAAAAAAATGAGTAAACTGCCTTTATTTGCTGGTTTCCAAAAGAAATAGGGCTTCCGTGACTGTGCTGTGCCTGTCTGCTGGTCCCCATCTCCAAACACTGTCCCCTGCAGCCCTCCTGGTTCCTGCTGGGCCAGGGGTGCTGTGTGCCAAGGTATCGGCAAGGAGGTACAGGCAAATCCTGGCA
>NW_009925607.1:0-1378 GCF_000696875.1 Nestor notabilis | reverse complement strand
GAAGGGGCAGTGCAGGACAGCACCACCTCCACGTGCCCCAGATCTTTGGCGTTCTGTTTTACCAAAGACGGTTGTTTCCCACCCACTACCTTTAATTGCACAGAGAGATTGAGCTCCCTGAATGCTGCTTTTGGGGTCCCCATCCCACCTTCCCCAGTGCTGGAAGCTCCCCAGGCCCTGGGGGTGTCAGCAGCAGCCCAACAGCTTATACTGTTGGTCCCGGGAGGCACACTTTCCACCTCCAGTGCTTCTCCTGCTCCAGGCTCTGGTGGGTGCCAGCTGCTCTGGCTCAGCCTCAGAAGCCAGGAGGGTGCTGGGCCATGGCGCAGGTGAACGGGGGTGTTAGGGGCCTTCAGGTGCCCGACCTGGGGGACACAGCACTGGAAGAAATGCAGGAGCCATCACGTCTTCAAGCGAAATGGCTGCTCAGTCTCCCATGATGCCTGCTCAGCCCGTTAACCCTTCTCTCCCACTGCCCTCTCTGCTCGGAGGCTGGGACATTTTTTGGAGAGAAGCCCCTGCCATGCCCACCCATATGCCCCTGAAGCACGAGCTTTCCCTGGGAGGTTTCCATGATTGCAGGACCCTAACGCTTTTCCCTGATATGGCACCGGCACCAGCCCCTGGCACTTAGACTGAGAACTCCCAAGGTTGGGGTGAGTTGCGGGGATCCCCAAAACCAGGACATCCCCACATGTGGGTCTCACATCCATCTCTGGCTGGGGAAGGGGTCCTGCTGGGGGTGGCCAGGTGCTCCTCTGCCCACACCAGGCCCTCACCGTGCAGCACTCCGGGTGCCACCGGCTGTTTGCTGGAGGGAGAACGCAGGGTCCCAGCAACACAGTGTCCCCAGGGGCTGGAGGAACACCCCCTTCCCCAACCTGCCACCCGTGGGCTGTCACCCCCGGATGGTGGCAGGGATGCAGTGCCCAGATGAGCGGGGTAACCCAGGGACTTTGGGCTCAGGGCACCTCCTGGGCCTCCATGATGGTGCTGAAACTGGAGCTGCAGCTGGTGCTGGTGCCAGGGCAGAGGCTGGGTGCCAATACCTGGGCCAGGACTTGGTGCTGATGTGGATGCCAGCAGCAGCACCATCACTTGGCCAATGCCAGTGCCAGGGCTTGGTGCCAATGCTGGCAACAGTGCTGACACTGGTGCTGGTGCTGATACTGGTGCTCGGGCTTGGTATCAGTGCTGGTGCTCGTGCCAGTGCTGCTGCCAACACTGATGCCTGTGCCAATGCCATCCCCATGCTAGTGCTGATACTGATGCCAGCGGTGGTGCCAGTGGTGGGGACAGTGGCTGTGGTGGTGCCAATGCTGTGTCCGTGCTAGTGTCCATGCTGATGCCCATGCCAGTGCCGATATCAATGCTGACG
>NW_009925606.1:0-14716 GCF_000696875.1 Nestor notabilis | reverse complement strand
CGCGGTTCCTGCCGCCAGGGGCCGCCGTGGGGCCGCCTGCGACGGTTGCGGGTGCGTGGAGGGGCACAGCGAGCTGCGGTTCGGTGAGCCCTTACGCAGGAGCCGGGGTTTGGGGGGGAGCGGGCAGTGTCAGTTCCCGGGGACAGAACTGGCAACCCAGCACAACGCGCACAGCTGGCTTGTGCCGCATGTCCCTGCTCTTCTTCCCCACACTGTGCGGTAACAAAGAGCCCTAGTTAAGGACGTGTTCAGATTAATGCGAAATATTTTTCTGTTATGTTAACTACACTAATGTGTTCTTACTCCTTTGTCTGCCCGACTTCATAATTGAAATGGTGGAAAACCAGTTTGTTTTTTGCCTGTGGTTTTCTGCATCTTTAATTCTTCTGAAGTCTACTTACTGCTGGTGTTAAGTAGCTTCATTGGCAAAGTCAGTTCAACATAGGGGTTATTTTATTGCCATATTAGCTATGTGATGATCGGTTTGGAGATAGAGTGATGTTGCTAGTGCAACATAAGGCAATAATTGACATGTTCCTGTGCAGAATGTCCCTAGTTTTTTCTCCAAGTAGTCTTGCTAGTGTTAACTCAGTGGATGAATGTAATTCACTTGATGTAAACTGGAATACACAAAGAGAGGAATTTCTTTTGAGAGAAAACACTATTCCACAAGCTGGTGTTTGGTTAGGGTGAAATTGTTGTACGGTGTCACAGAAGTGGCAATGACTCATAATAATCATTCTCTTAATTCTTTATATGAATGACCTCTAGCAAGAAGACAGAATGGAAGTACAGAAAGGGGTGGTGGTAGCCAGAGGCTTTCACAGACCCTGTCTTTTAGGATGAAATATAAAACTGACTTTACTAGTTGGTCATGGTCCTAAAGGTGTTTATAAGAACAGGAGAATTTAGCAACTGGTTCCTAATCAGCTCTAGATTTTGATGATAGTCATCCTTAAAAAAATGTGCTATATCATGACAGTAATTCCCTACTCCCCGCCCCCTTTTTTCTTTTTTTTTTTAACTTTTAAAATTAGAACAGTTTTACACATTTATGCTGCCAGATGCTTTGTCTAAAAGATTTAGCAACTCAAGGAGATTATTTGGGCACTTTAATAACCAGAACTGTGATCTGGATGAATGTTATTCTGTAACATAGTGCAGCTTGATTGGTCTTACCTTAATTGTACATGTGCAAAGCACCCAAATTGTAGAAATTTTGTTCCATGCTGATGGAATGAGGGAGAAAGAATGTACTTTTCCCTACTGCAGTTTCTCTCCAGTTTTCTAGCTTGTAACTCCTTACTGTAATATCAAATGACCTTTCTTTTCAGAATCCCATTCTGAGTTTTGAGCTACCAATGAACTTAACAGACTGGTTTCCACGCCCAAGAATGAAAACCAAAAGAGAAGAAATCCGAAAAATAATCCTGAAGCTGCAGGAACAGCAGAACAAGGAAAAGAAGGGACAAAAGGACCCAAGTTCAATGGAAAGATCTTTGCAGGAAAAAACAGAACAACTTACTAACAGCAGCTCAGACTGAATGTTGTATCTGTTGCATGTTTGCTCCACAATCAAAACTGAAAAATACATTTTTGTCTGCCCAGACTAAAGATTTGGCGTATTCTCTGCTCAAAGTCACTTGGGAATGTTTAATGCCTGTATAAATGTGTGTCATAAAATGATTTAATTCCCACAAAGATGTGTATTAAGTAAGCGAGTCTGTACATATGTTAATGAGGCCAACTTTTTCAGCATTTGTAATTACTTTTTTTCCACTTGTTAGGGAGCTTTTGTTATGTATTTCTGTTAATAGAACTTAAATAGCAACTTCTAAACATAAAGCAAATAAAGAAAATATTTATAGGATAAAATGGTTAACTTTTTATTTTTCAGTAAAGTTGTAATGTCACAGGCTTAAGTAACACATAGGAAATGATTTGGTAGTGAGATGATTAATTCATATTTTGACCCTATTTAGTTGCCCTTTACAAGATTTTTCTGCTTGCGCTACAAACAGTAATATGGGTGTCTCGATGTACCATGGCCTCAGAGAGGGTGATCCCCATCCTCCCAGTATCTTAAGTGTAGGCAGTGTAATAGTTAATAGGACTGCTTCAGATTTGGGGGTTTAAAAGATACGCCTTGCAATGAAAATAATTCCACCCTTGCTTCAGTGGGAAGGGCTAGGGAAAGGGGGAAAATGCTCTTTGACCAGAGATGACTATTCAAACAGTATTATAACAGTGGTTTCAATGAAGTGATCTTGAGTGATACTATTAAATCATATTTTGTGGATCCCAATTGTTGTACAGGTGTATTTTGAGACTTTCTTCATTATAAAATTGTATTTTGGTAAGTGTACTTGGAATAGCAGATTGCCCACATTACATTTTCTATGTTACAATTCTGAATGTTACATTCATATGTGCTTTATCTAAGTAATGAACATTTAAAAAGAAAAAAGTGTATGATTACTATTTTTTGTAATATCCACGCAAAAAAACCCAGAATACCAGTGTTCATTGCTTGCTTGTTTGTTCTTGGCTTTAGGTAGCATCAGACTAATGCTGGGATTTGTTTGGATATTTCCAGTGTATTTTGATTTTACAACAATCTGAAACGCCATCGTTGCTTAAAACTGCAAACATAGCCTTTTAGCCTTGATACAGAAAGGCTTTGGTATTCAAATGAAAGGAAGAAATGGTTTGTGTAAGGACATATATATACACGGTCTTCTAATACAGATATCTTTGAAGAGAACCAGAAACTGTTTCTCCCCAGGCAGATTTCTCCCTGAAATCTGTCAGGGAGAAACAGGGATCTTCTGCCCCTCCTTGCAGATAGTATTTTCTCTCCTGGTTTTTCTACTGGGAACATCATTTGTCATTCCTTTCTCCCATAGAGAAGCAGCAGAGAATTCATTAGCTGAACTCTTGTGTCCCTGAAGACCAATTCTTACACACAAGATCAAGCCTGACCCAGTATACAGATTCTCCATGAGTTTTCATTCTCACTACACCCTGAAAACGTGGCTGCTAATGATGTTACTACCAGGGCATTTCTGCATAGACAACTGTCTGTGTGAAACCCTCTATTTACAAGGGGGCTAACTCCCCAAGGCAGAGTGATTGCACATAGATTGCACGGGCTGCTCAGCTTTTGCACAGATAACCTGTGGGACTTAGGGGTTTGTTCCCACATCTCTTTTCTTCTCACATAGACCCTGGGCCCTGTGGAGAATATGTAAGCACCACATACGTACGTTATGTTAGAGATGATGCCTACACAGGTTTCTTATTGGAAGTATGTGGGGGCAATCTTCTGGATTACAAATTAAATATGTGATGTGCACAGCTCTGAGTTGTTTCCTCCATCAAGTTTATCCAGCACGGTTGCTATTGTTGGGGAAAATCTGTGATAAAATAGTTTCAGGTGGTTTCCCTGCAGGCTCTGGTATATCTGACTTTAGTGCAGCTGACTTACTGGAATATCGTAGTTCATACAAATGCAAGTGAATCAGTGATGGCTTGTAGAGCAGGAAGGAAAGTAATTTCTTGGAACTACTGAGAAGAGACAATTGCAAATAGAATGTATTCCTTCCCAGTCTAGTCTTTCCCAATGGTGTGTTCTAATTATATGGAATATATCCAGATTTGACCAATATGATAGCTAGTTTTACTTTTTCTAACGTTTGTGATGCAGGTTCATAATTTCATGCTGTAGAACTATTTGGTTCTCTTGCTAGGAATGCCTGGTGCTTCCTGCTTTTCCTTCCTTTTTCCTGTCCTCTCCTTCTTCCTCCTTCTGCTTTTTCAAAGCTGTGAAGGAAGTGTTTGATTTATTATCATTTAATGTTAAAGGTCTCAAAATCTTCAGTCACATACAGCAAGCCTAATATACATGTTAAATATAGGAAACTTATTTTTTTAATAAAATGTGACATTAATAGAAAAAAATGCACAGAATTAAGAATGAGTTATTTAAAACCTTACTGCTGGGGTTTAAAAAGCTCACTACTGCGTGTGCTTGTAAGGCGTTTGTCCTTAATGCAGTGGTCAGCTACACTACAGTGTTATGCAGTCTTAACAAGGAGTTTCACCAGTGAGCTTTCTGAATCAGATTTATTCAGTGGAAGTTAGTGGGGTGGGGACTAGAGGTGTTGGTTTAATAATTATATGACAACACACACTCTGAGGAAAGTGTAAGTTGTATGTTTCTTTATAAGCTTTAAGATTACAAACGCTTTAAAAATAGTATGACTGCATTCTACAGTATAAGCTATCAAGTGGCTGCCTGATTAAATGTATCTCTTTGGATTGTTTTTCACCTCGGGTAGAATAACAGTTAAGAATTCTTATTAAAGTTTTAGATCACGTAGCATAAAAAATGCATGTACTTCTGGTGGATAGCCGCAAAAGCAGATGAGACATCTAAGTAGTCCCTTGTGACATTCCTGTTTTTCTTGCTTAAGGAACTGAACACACTCTGCAAAGACCAGAGAGTTCAAACATAAGAACTGTGTTGCTTATTTTTTGAGGTTGAATCTTAACTTCCAAGACAGTCAGTAGAGTTGAAACATCAAGCAGACTACCCCATGATGAGAAAACCATGCTGTTTATTTTTTCTTTTTTTGATGGTGATGTATTGCATAGCAAATGAGTAAAGCAGAAAAAGAAGCTTTTGCACATATGATTTTTAATTCTTCTTAATGTAGTTCCTTTCGAAATTGGAGTGAACTGCTAGACTTTTCTGATGAACAAACTGCAGCAGTTTCATTACCAGTCTACTGTAATTTTTTACTCTGATTTTTAAATAGAGTGTATTTTCATTGCTTACTGGTTAAAGCTTTACACTGCCTTCGTTGATAATGTGATACTTGTGGTCTAGCATATGAACAGAAGTAGATGCTATAAAGGTGCTTGTTCTTTGGAGTCCTGATTCTTGGGGCCATGATAATGAGAGGTGCTGGAGTGTCGATAAAAGATTTTATTTCATTTCGGTATGGCACTTTTTATAACAGCCTTTCTTAAGTTCTGCATACTGCAGTGGCTTGTGTTCACAAAGGGACTTCACCTCCCCAACTCTTCTGACTTCCCATCTGCCTCTGGAAATCAAAGGGGAACTGATGTTGCAAAGTACAACTTTGAAACATTAAGGGTGAGGTAGCAGCGGGAAGGAAAGTAATTTCTTGGAACTACTGAGAAGAGACAATTGCAAATACAATGTATTCCTTCCCAGTCTAGTCTTTCCCAATAGTGTGTTCTAACTGTATGGAATATATCCAGATTTGACCAATATGACAGCTAGTTTTACTTTTTCTAACGTTTGTGATGCAGGTTCACCATCATATTTTTAAATTAAATCCTTTCTGCTGAAGTCAATCATACCTGCTCAAAGATGTGATGAAAGATGTCTGTTTCCTAGGCTCCAGTCTGGTCAAGTGAGGATGTAATCTGGGAAGTGACTGTTGCCTCTGTTGTGGTCTCTTGGAGTTTTCTGATGGGCTAGATTTTGCTTGCTTTGAACAAATTTGCATGTGGACTCGCACAAGCCTGCGGTTACAAAAGGAAACTTCGTAATGTACACCATACCTTAGGGATTCTTTATTCAGCTGTGCAAGTAATTGCCAGCCACAACCTAGATTCAAACAGCCAGGCTGCTGCTTTGCTTGGTCTCTGGGTCTCGCCTTCCTTTTACTTTTTTCCTTCTTCTTTTCTTTCCTGTGAGGCTTGTAGTAGATGTTCCTGGGGGAAAGTAAACAGCGCTATTTGTGATGGAAAATGTTTAAGAAGATACATGAGCTACGTTCATATATGAATATATATGAACAGAAGGTTATATGGATTAAAAAGTACCCAAATTCTAGCAAACAAGAACTTTGTCTGCCTTTTTTTTTTTTTTTATTTTTGTTTTCTTCATGCCTCCTTATTTTTTGGGGTTTTGTGATCAGATTCTCTCGAGAGTTCTTTGGCGTATGACTTTCCCAAAATAATCATCAATGTAAAATGGTAACTAACTCAGGAGAGGGAGGGAAGAACACTTTTAAACAAAAGATTCTTGTGTGTGAGAAAAACAAGAGCAGCAAAAAAAAAAACAAACAACAAACTGGATGTGCTTTATAAGTAAATTGTTTATTTTAATGGAATAGTCAAATACACATAGTATATGTGTCCATTTGCCCAATATCATAGATGTAGATAGTATGTTAAAACTCTGTCTTCAGGACCAGATTCTCTTTTATTCTATGTAAGCTGTCTGAATACCTTTAAGGTTAATGGGAGCCAGATTAGTTTGTTTCAGATGAGTAGTTTTTCCCCTGTAAGCAGTGAGGAGTCCACTTAAGGGGGAGCACCCTCCTCCAGCCAGCGGGAGCTTCCTTGGGTTCAGAGTCTGCTTTAACTCTGGTCTTTAATCGAGAGATTTGAGCATGTTAGATTTCCCCTGTGGTTTAACTTAGTGAAATTTATCAACTGTTTACACAAAACTGTATCTGTTTAACCATATTTCAAAGTTCAGGAACTCGGTTTACTTTTGCATGTATACTGATGACAGCTAAATATATACATACTAAATATACTGATGCCAACTCACAGCAGTGATGTGCAAACTGTTACACAAACCTCTTCGCCCATTGTCCACTAAAGTAACAGTTTTTAACTCTGACAGTGCCTGTTTACATCAGGTTGCCTAACTCAAATTTTGGAAAATCAGCATCGTTTCCCTTACCTTTATGTGTACGTAAGCAGGAGTGCAGTGGTAGCATGGATGGGGACACTAGTAACTATTGGACCAAACCTACAACAGTGATCACAGAATCATAGAATGGTTTGGGTTGGAAGGGACCTTACAGACCATGTAGTTCCAACCCCCCTGCCATGGGCAGGGACACCTTCCGCTAGAGCAGGTCGCTCAAAGCCCTGTCCAACCCAGCCCTGAACACTGCCAGGGATGGGGCAGCCACAGCTTCTCTGGGCAACCTGTGCCAGTGTCTCACCACCCTCGTGGGGAAGAAATTTTTTCCTAATATCTAATCTAAATCTCCCCTCTGTCAGTTTAAAGCCATTCCCTCTCATCCTAGCCCTACATGCCCTTGGAAAAAGTCCCTCTCCAGACTTCTTGTCAGCCCCTTTAGGCACTGGAGGCTGCTCTAAGGTCTCCCTGGAGCCTTCTCCAGGCTGAACAAGCCCAAGCCTCAGCCTTTTGTCATAGAAGAGGTGCTCCAGCCCTGTAGGAACATTCAGGAAATACTTGGTTGGGAATTTAAAGCTCTAGGATGAGTGCATTATTTACATAGCAGGCTGAAAGCAGAGTAATTATTTTAGCTCTAGCAAACCGCTTATTCTGTAGCTTCAAGCCTGGAAATTCATTTCATACTATAATCAGTAATATGCCGGACAGTGCGTCAGTTTGGTAATAAAAGAACATCAGACAGGCTAATCCCAAAGGAGCAATATTAAAAGCATGACAATTTTCTCACAGAAAATTACACTAAATAGGACATAAGTTGCACTGGAATGCAAACAAATGGAGTGTGTTTCTTACTTAAACGTTCCTTGGTTCTGAAACCTAAACTGTATTGTAAACAACATTGTCTGTCTGTGTTACAAAAGGGCAGTGAAAGGCCATGAGAAGTTGCACAGCTTCCTCCCATCCTACAAGACCACTGAAGTTTCCAGACTTCAGACAAAATTTGCCCTGATTCCTTACACAGCAAATGGATCTTTAGGTCCCAGAAGCAAGAAGACGTTTGCAGCGCGTGTCTGGATTAATGTGCTGAATGCGTTTGCATGGACAGCTTGCGATACGATATTTAATTAGAAAGTGACATAGCTTCTTTGGTTTTGCCCAGGGAAACCAAGCCTTTGTTGTGCCAAGGCAGTGCTCCCTGAATGAGTTTCTTAGTTCTTGTTTTGCTCTATGCCTGACTGTACCGTCTGCTTTGTGAGCTTTTTATTCTAGTCCCAATTCTTTTCAGGCTTTCGCATATAATTAATGAACTCAGATGCAGCATCGTCACCCTGATCTCTGTGTCTAACTTGCATCCCTGTATCTCAGTCATCTGTGTGTCAAAGGACATTCCCTTTTTCAAAGTGACATTGTCTATTTCAAATGCTTTTATTTAGCCCAGAGAGCCTGTGGAATCTCCATCCTTGGAGATGCTCAAAAGCCATCTGGATGTGGTGCTGGGTAACTGGCTTTGGGTGGCCCTGCTGGAGCAAGGGGTGGACCAGACAACCTCCCGAGGTCCCTTCCCACCCCAACCACTCTGTGTTTGCATGAGCTTGCTCTCAGTTCCTGCGCTTGGTGTGACAAACCTGGCAGGTGTAAGGCAGCTGCAGAGGAAATCCTGGGCAGCACCGCAGCAGGAGTGCTGTAGTAGGGATGTGCTGACGGACAATGAAGCCACAGGGGTTGAGGCCAGCCTCACACATCAGTAACGCTCATCAGAAGTTCGCAGCTTGTCTAGATTTGGTGGCAAGACTGATGGCAAAGGCACATCTCTGGCATATAAGGCAAATTGCTTATTTAATTCATATCTATGCTACAAGTCTTTAGGAAACCACATTGCAACGCTTGATCAGTGTTACAGTTCTTTAACATCATGAGCAGAACCATTTTAGCCAGCAGTCAATTTACAGCACATGCCTTATTTGGACCATTTTAACTGAGCAGCTAAAGGTTTGTGGAGGTATTATAAGCTCCTGAAAGAAAACACTGCAGTCTTTAATACCTGCTATTTTTCTAGAAAAATTTGGGTATTCTTTCTGTTCTGAAGAGAAGTTTCCAGTTAGTAACTTTAAGCATTAATTATATAGGCAACGTTAGAGTCTCGTAAAAAGTGTTTATAAAATGATTAGAAAGTGTCATAACTACTGGTACCAGGAACTGGTGACTTTACGCTTAGAACAGAAATACGACTTAGCTGCAGCTGTTCTGGGGAAACATGCAAGCTAGATGTGCTTTAAAGTAGAACCTGTCAAATATATTAACTTTCTGTGATGTGTTAATGATTTCTGCTTTTTGTTCATATGACATGCTTCAGTTTGTGTCCTGCGTACACCAACCTGTTCACGGTCCTCTCATTTTTCAGCCCATGTGACACTAAATTATCCTTTATATAGTCAGAAATCCACTGAGTTCAAGGGAGGAAATATATTTTGATTCCAAACTTAATTTTACCCACAAAGTTTATCCTCATTTGTCTCAGAAGCTGACATTGCTAAGAATAGCTGCTATTGCATTCTGAATCCATGAGGTTTGATTATTTATGCCAAAAAACCACCTCCATTTACTAGAATTTGCATTGAATATCAACATCTGAGATGTCATTCTGCATCTGTTTCAGATATGTAGTTTCACAAGGAATTAACTAAACTAATAGGCTATCTTTAGTCTCCCTCCTGGTTCCCATTACTAGAACTGTGAACAGATAAGTGATTCGGATTATTAGCAGATTTAGTAACCGAGTCAGAACTGGACAATTTGGCACTCCCAGGGCCAAATAAGCATGCCAGAAGAGCATGTCATGCTGCAGTGGGTATTTGACTTCTCAGTGAGGATTGCCTTACCTTGTACTGGAAGTCCTACCACAAGGAGTTGAAGAGCTGGTGGTGGAATTTAAGTGTGGGTGTAAAACTCAAGTCAAGGGCTGCTCAGGGTGAGGTTTAAGGTCATCTAAGGTTGTACGTGTACAGGGAGGGTATGGGAGGCCAGTTTAGTCTGTCTGTGCTTTCAGTAGTGTTCAAGTGCACATGTAACTGCACTGCAAAGGAAACTGAACACGGTGCCACTGTGGCAGCCTACATTTCTGGCAAAGTATTACTCTTGCTTCGTATGGCAATGGTCCCCAGGCAAGTTCATTGAGAGGTTTGCCCACATGGATATCAACGACAGAATCTACATCTTTGAGAGTGGATTTATTCAACCATCAGTGTAAATTAAACTGTGTCTGTTCTGGCTAATAACCCCACAGTGATATGTAAGGGCTAGACAGGAGAGAGGTGCCTGCAAGAGCTTTGCAGGATTTCATTCTTGTCTTAGCAGCATTAGCAATCTTCCTTTTCAGTCTAGCAGCATGTTCCTCACACTGCCTTTAATCAAGACTATGTATTTTTAACTTGCTTCTTACATCAATGTGAAGTATAGGAGAGCTGCATATTTTGTGGACTACTGCCAGACCTCCTCTGGTCCCTGCCCAAAGGTGTGGTAGCCTTTGAAGGGGATCACTCATTCCTCTTAACTTTTCTTCTCTGAGATTGGCTCAAAAGCTAAAGCTAAAAATGCATAAAATGAAACGTCTGAAATGGAACAGAAAAGAAGTCCTCACAGTGTGTTTTACAGGACATGACCATTAGGGAACATGCTAGGTGAGCAGTGGCCTTTACAGAAAGGTTTAAAAATTAATATCCCCCCAGAATTCACTAAAAAATATCTCTACTTCTCTAAGAAGTGTGTGAAGCCACCAGCACTGTGATCTACCAGATCCATACTAAAGTTCATTTAACTGCAGGTGAGTAGCTTCTGCTCCATGAAGGAAGAACAGCTCTATCCCTGACACCCACACGCTACCTATTTACTGCAGGCTGCTTTTGTTTTTCAGATGAGCCTGTAGTTATTTTATGGGCGATTGCTGTTTGTCACCAAAAAGGTGAGCACAGTGTGCAGCGGGCGCGAGGGGTGGTGAGGGCAAGAAGCAAAACTTAAAAACCTGTGGTAATTGCTATTGTGTGTTATCTGTGTGGCTTTACACTGGGTTCTCATTCCTACAGTACAGCCCCTCCCTGTTCTCCAGATGGAATATCTAAGCCGGTGGGGCCCATTCTACTTTTAATATGCATGAGAATGGGCCTCTGTTATCTTTGCCAGAGAGAAGCTTCAGCAGAAGCAAAAGCAAACCCTTTCCCCAGAGACACAGGGCGTGTTGCACCAGGAATGAAATCTATCTGTCTTCAAATATTGGGATGACTCCAGGAATATCTTCCAGCTACTCTAGTAGCTGTAATCTCACTTTTCTGCTCTCACCATTTGGGTTCAGAGAATGAATCTGCTCACAAAAGTAAATCAGGATTGAGTTTACAAGTTAAGGATTCCTCTTACCTCCTTTCATGCTCTTACTTACGCAAACCTATTTCTCTGGAGCTACCCACAATTCAAAATAATCTACTTGCTTAATTGAATTATCCTTTAAGGAAAGGACATATTAAAATGGAGGTAGCCCAAGAGATCCACCCCCAGCCAAAAAACAGAGTTTCGGAACCGGTCACACATTGCTAGGGGTGGAAATGCAAAACCATTAACCTTCCCTAAGTAACACCTTGTCTGATAACACAAGAAGAAACTACTTACCAAATGAAATAAAACAGGAAGCCTTTAAGTAGGAGCTCTTACCTTAAAACATAATGTGTAACCTGTTTCTAACTCAAACAAAGCTGTTGGAATACAGAAGGCCTGTGGAAAAGTCAGAATATTACAAAAATCAGGTGTAGTCAAAACTGTCATTCATGTAAAGTCTTCTGGAAAGAAAGAGGAAGGAAAAAAATACAAGGATAATTTCACAGCTGTCAAAAGCAGAGAATTGTGTATGTGTACATAAGTGAAAGCGTGCAGATAAAATGACTTACACTCCGATTTTCAGTGCATAATTCACATGATAAGGAAATGAGTGGTGCTTATCTAGAGTTAGCCTCCTTGGGAAGAAAACAAAGGTTTTCCTGAAAGGAACATCATGTTGGAGTTGGTAAGCAACGACTGCTGAATTCACAGCAAACGTTCCTGTTCTTTCTCTGTCTCTGAACATAAGCTGCTAGACCTTGAGCCACTTAGAAATGTTCTTTTGCAAACATATGAGCAAGCTATTCTTTATCCAGACAATTAACAGAGAAATTGTGCTGGCAGGACTACACTGGCAGATATGACGGCTGCATTTGGCAACTGTGCAGGGGTAATTCCCAAGCAGTTTTAAACCCAGTGAGTTTGGGTTTAGTTGTTTCAGAAATTAATTGCAAAACTGTAAAAGCATTTTAGGGAATATCAAGGCACTAAACTGAAATACTCAGTGGTCAGGGAAGTCCAGGAGTTGATGCTGACAAGCTGTGAGGTATTTTAACACATCCACCTTACAGAGACTCAAGGTAATGACATCACATTCATACGTATTTAGAGTATGCCAACAAAGCAATGTGAAGTAAATGAACTTCTGGCCTCGTTAAGTCATTGGCTGACTTAAGTCAGTGCCCATGGACATTCTTACATACAGAACTTTTTACCCATTTACATGTGATGTGTAAAACAGTTGTAGCTCCATGTAATCCACGGGGCAACCCAGCTAATACCAACATGATTTAAACACAAGTGTTCTGTCTGAAGAGATGCATAAAGTGAAGGCTTGTAGTCAATGTCAAACCTGATTTTTGCATTTAATTTTTCATAACTGTGGGGAGAGAAACTTAACACTCAGGATACTAACCGCCTGAGAGCCACCATCTCAAGTGTGAGAGCCTTTACCTTTATACTGAATGGCCTAAATTTTGATCGACTCAATTACACATAAGAATCCACTTGCACAGAAATGTAAATAGCCAGGACATTGTATTCTCTGAGATGAAAACATACATAATAACCTCCCAGGGTTTTCTGAGAAGTCACCTGGGGCCTTTTACCTGCTCACCCTTCCAAACTACCTGTCATCAGCTCTGACAAAATGCAGAGGCTCGTGCAATTAACACATATTTCTTAAAAATATGTGGCAACTTTAATGACAGAAACTGTTTACTATGACCTGTAACAACCTGAATTCATATTAAAATATTCAATTTTACTTCCAGGGAGAAGGAAGACACCTTGGACGTGTGGAATGTCATCAGTTATTTGCAGTAGGGCTACAGCAGAGGTGTGTGTTGATGCGGATAGTCCTGTTAGAATGTTGTGCTGCCTTGTCTTGGTGATCTTTCTCCCTTTGGCACACTTGCGGGATCCCTGGTAGGCTGTCAGGAATATTGCATTGGCACGTTTAAGACAGTGCTAATAAATATTTCCCATTCATGGTATTTCTCATTCATCACAACTGACCCTTGTGGTCTGATGGGTAGAGCAGGAACCTGCCTCTCGGTGAAAACAATACCGACAGACCCCGTCTGTGCATTGCAAACTGCCAAGAGATGCTCCTGCCTGACAAAGTGAGGTGCAGGAGGAACAGAGGTACGGCAGAGGCACTCAGTTCTCCCTCCCAGCCTCCAACTGTGGCTCTCCTGTATACAGCTATTAAGCAAAAACTGCTTGGCGTCTCCACGCTGCTCCTGGTGTTGTGAAAAGTCCTGGTTAGACTGAAATTACAGAGGTTGGTCCAGCTTTCATCGGAATGAAACTGGAAATGCTTCTTGACACCTTATGTACAAGCAAAGGGTACAGCCAATACATTTTGCCTGTTTTTCTCTTTCTTTCTCTCCCCGCCCCCTTTTGTTTATTTTGAAGTTCTTGCACTCTGGTTTTACTTGTGAGTTTTCCTGTATTTTCCCAGAGGATTTACAGAACAGACACTGCTGTGTCTCTGGTTATTTTTAGATTTTCCAGGGAGAAAAGAAAGGAGAGAGCAGAGATGCACTCCTCCTGATGAGGCAGTGGCATGTCAGATGCTAAGATAGCACTCAGTGCTGCTCGGCTTCCATGGCACTGAGGAACCCACCGGCTTGTTTACACTGAGAACACTTTGTTGACCGTTTCCTGACATTGTATTTTCTTTTGCTAACAGAGAGGGGTTTAACCAGTCAGCAAATTTATATGTTCATTTAGTTCCCCAGTCATTTTTTTCCCCAAGATAGTTAATATCCTTATCTGTCTTTTACAAATAAAAGTAAGGCTGAACAAACAAAGCTCTACCCTGAAAGGTAATGCCAAAGGCAAACTCCCATTCTCTAGAAGTTATAGAGTGTTTTGATTTGTCCAAACTGTTAAACATTCCTAAATTACCTCAAGCAAAGATGCAGCTGCCACATTCACTTCGCAGGCATGAGGAATGTTTCAAAAACCAAAGCAAGCTCACAGCACACATTTCAAGAGCTGTGGGAATGTTAATCAGGACACAGGATTTAACTCCACCCATGCTCTGCCCAGGATGCAGGATTACTCAGGCGCTTTGTGTACTCCCATTTTCCTTTCCCTGTGTGCATCCACACTGATCCCAGACAGAACCCTTTACCTTGAGAACCCCCTGGGTTTTCTCTTTATCCTCTAGAAGAGGCCAAGCCATTGTTATGACTGTATTATTTACAGGGGTTGATATGGTTGGAACAATTTTGTTTGAATTATTTATTAGCTAGCGGCTGTACTCACAATGTCCCTGTGTTGTCCAAATGCTCAAAAAGGGTGCAGTGAAGCACACCCTGGTAAAGAAAGGTAGCTAGGCCTGCAAAATAAAGGAAAACACAAGAGATTTTGAAGTACGGCCTGGTTTGTTTCCCTTTGTCAGCAAAACGGCTATCAGGTGGAGAGCAAAGAGGCTTTGCACATACAATCGGCGACATTGTGTCACTTGTGAAGTATTGTGCGAAGAGAAGCAAAGTGTTTACAGGGAAGCTGACAAACCAGCTGGCGATGCTCGGAATGAATGCTCGTAAAGCCGAGAGATGCAGAACTGCGGCACGGCGGGTCAGGGAGGGGCGGCTGAGCGTGATGCAGCGCGTCCAGTCGGGCGGCTCTCCCTGAGCCACACCGGCC
>NW_009925605.1:0-5773 GCF_000696875.1 Nestor notabilis | reverse complement strand
GGGGCAGAGGAGCGCCCTGTCCCAGGGCATTCCCCTGCTATGGGGTCAGGGCTGGCTCTTCCCAGTGCCACCAGAAACCATCTCAGTGCAGGGACAAGGGGATGGTTAGCCCTTCCCCTTCCCATCCATCCAACACTCCCCTCCCCAGTGGCTGTCCCCTTGGCACCCTCACAGGCCCCTTCTTTCTCCTTCTCTGCAATCTCCCTTTCCCAGCCTGTGGATGTGATGCTTCCCAGGCCCCTTTCCGGGTGGTCTGTGCCCAACAGCCTCCCTCAAACTCTGGCACGGGCCATGGGCTGGACATTTCCTGTTTCTCTGCAGCATCGGCTTGTTCAGTGCACTGGATAACAAAAGACTTCTGATAACATTGATTCTCCTCTTCCCTGTCCAAGGGGACAGACAAACATCCCCTTGCTTGATTCCCAGGTCCAGAAACCTTGATCCCACCTGGGGAAACTGAGCAGTGCTGCAAAGATGAAAGAGCTGAGACTGGGGCTTAAGCTGGAAATGTGCCTTTTGGGGCACTGTGCAGCAAGAGGAATATCTCTGCTGGCTTTTGGTGCGACTCCTCTGCCAGGACTGCTCTGCTTACCCACCCCAGCAATGACAGTGGAGGCAAAAAGCAGTTTTCAAGGCTCCCAGGGAGCTTGTGGGAGCCACTGCTGGTGATGCTCAGGTGAGCTCCTATTCCCAGCTCCATACTGTCTGAAATCCTGCTTGGGTCAGCACCTCCAGGAGCTCAGCTCTCGTGAATAAGGTCTGGTGTCTCACCTTCCCCTTTCTTTCACTGTTTAAGCCCTTCTACTGTTTAGTCCCCCCCCAACTTTGCAGAATGGCTCTCAGAAATCCTTCAACCCTGTGCCTGCCTGTAGTAAAAGCAGCATGTGCGGGACTGCCCCTGAGCTGCTGCAGGGCCTGGGACTGAGTGGAGGGGAGAAGGAAGGAGCCTCCTCCCTACCCCTCTCCCTTGGTTTGGCCAAGGGACATCTCTGTGTCCTCCTGGGCTCAGTGTCACCACATCATGCCGTGCTCAGCAAGCAGCAGGTAGCTTACAAGCAGGTGGGAAAGTGGCATTGAGGATGAGGCTGTTGGAGCCATTCCTGGTTCCGTGACGGGATCTCCTGCCACCAGCCTGGATGTGGGGACCCTGGTGGACAGAGCCCTCCTTGGGGATGGATTTGGGGCAGGACCTATCAGTCACCCCCCGGTTGTGCTCCCACTCATATAACAACCCTTCATCCCCCTTTGCAAGGGCTGTGGAGCAAACTGAGAGCAAATTGCTCTCTAATACTGCAGTAATGGAAAGTAATGGGAAACCGTATTAGTGCCTGCAGAGCAGGAGGGGCCCAGGGCTGACTCATCTCCAGCACTTGTTATTCCTGCAGTGGGTGGCAAGCAGGAGCGGGGTGGCAGAGTCCTCCCCAAGAGTCCTCCTGTGTCTCTGAGCCTTGCTGTGAGCTGGGGCAGTGAGAGCCCTCATTCAGTACCTGGGGCTGCTCTGTGAGGTGCTGGGCAGAGCTGGGAGCATCCCTGCTCCGGCGCCACCGAGGATGAGGGATTACTGTGCTGAGCACAGGGAGCCAGAGCAGGATTTTCTCCTGTTAGCTGTCTTCCTCCAGATGTGCACAACACATTTTGCAGACGGATTAGCCAGCTGCAATTATCCAGCCTCCCCAGGGGAGGAAGGGACCATATTGCAACCTAATTTGATCAGCCTGAATTCACTCCAGAATTGTCTAAGGATGCTGGGCTTTGTTTACATCCTGCTCGTCCCCTGACACCCTGTCTCCACTGACACACTCCAGCCCATGCTGCCTTCCAAAGTATGTCTATCCTCCTCCACTGTCACAAAGGGTGTCTCTGCAGGACGCTTTGGTCCATCCAGTGCAGGCTTTGCAGAAGAGAGGAGTCTGGTGGGGTTGGAGGAGGTGCCATAGCTACCCGCAGGCCAGCGACCAGGGAGGAAGTGGTGTTTGGGATGAGCTGCTTCCTCCAAGCTGTTTGGGACAGCGGAGCAAAGGGAAGGGGAAATGGGAAAGGAAGTGTCTGGGGATGGAAAACTGCTGGTGCCATCCTGTGAGACCCATGCTGGGTCAGGCTGTGATGGACACATTGCCCAGAGCAGGGCTAACCTTTCATCCCTGCAGCATAAGAAGCCCTGGGGGTGCTGATATAAACCCCCTTGCTGTGGTGCCTGGCTCTGGAGGCACTTACCGACCCCTGGTACAGAGTTTGGAGGACTTCTGTGAGCATCATCGGTCTCCTCAATGTCAAGCAAAGGTTGGAGACCCCGCTCCTCCTGCTGCCAACCTGCCTGTTCCTGCTGTGACCCATTAGTCATCACAAGGGGCAGGCAGCATGAGCTGCTATATAAAGGCTTTGAAATGAGCAGAAATGATATTAAGCCCATGAAAATAAAGTTCCTTCCATAAATAGCTGCCGCGGTGTAACGGAGGCGCCTTGGGCGGGTGGAAGAGAGCTCAGCACTCAGGTTATATTTAGGGCTTTGAGTAGCAGTTTCATGCCAAACTCATTAATGATGCTGGCTTGTGCACCAGATCTGCACGTTCTGGGACAGTTTTCCCAGCAGGGAGCTGCGTCTGCAATGCCAGAAGGACCCCGTGCTCTGTGTCACCACAGCGAGCCCTGAGCGAGAGCCAGGGCTTTGTGCCTTGCTTCCTGGAGAGCCGCTTCAGCCAAGTCCCAGCTCAGCTCCTGTGAGCCTCCAGTGTCTCCACCAAGGTTTAGTGGTGGGGCAGGAGCATCTCTAGCTCCCCGAGTGGGGCAATAAGGAGAGGCAGTGGCTGGAGGAACTTTGCTCTAGGGAAAGCCCTGTCACCTGGAGCTGGGGAGGGCTGGGACAGGCACTGGCTGAAAGCAGCAGCACCCTCAGCCTCTCCTGTGCAGTCCAGGGCTCGCTCTCATCTTCAGCACGTTGTCAGTTGCTTTCAGGGTGATCTTGCAGCAGTGGCCTTTGTTCATTGTCACTGCTCCCAGCAACCCAGCCCGCAGGGGTGTTTACCCAGAAAGGAAACCACAAGCACCCAAAAGCTTGGGTTCCCCAGATGCTACATCTATGAGTGGTAGATGTGCTGGGCTTCAGACCAGTCCCCCTCTGCTCTCAGCCACCTCCAAAGGTCACCTCACAAGCACCTTATAGCAATGGAAAGAGGGGTCCCTGTGGCACTTTGTGGCCCCCAGCCTGGCATTATTAGCCCCTGCAGGGCAAAGCAGGGCATCCCTTTGCCAGCTCTCATCCCTGCTAGTAAGAATCGGAGCGCCTCGGCCGCTCGGCAGGGTCCCCATCTGGCAGATGGGATGCAGCTAACAGCATCTCACAGGCTGTTCTGTGCCAGGGAGCTAAATATAACCCAGAGAGCGGAGGGGGCTGCTTTGTAATGTAAATAGCGAAGGAAGCTCGGTCACAGGCACAGGCAGGGCAGAGGGGAGAGCTGGCAGGGCCTGCGGGGGAGAGGGAGGTGCGAGCCTGTGGGGCTGGTTGTGGGTCTCTGCTGTCTTCTCGTCCTTCTGCCTACAGATCTGGCTAGACACTGGGGTTTGTGAAGTCCTGGGGCAGACGGTGGGCAGCCCCTTGGTCCAAGCTGGGAAAGAAGGGAAGGAGAAGCCTGTGCCAGCAGCAGGGAGAAAGAATGGGGCAGAGAGGGGGCTCCTTCCTCCAAGTCCTGCTTTAGAGCCCTTAATCGTGTTAGCGGGGCTGTGCAGAGCAGCATAATCAAATTGCCATTCATTCCCAGCAAGCCGAGCCCGCTGCGCTCTGACAGACACATCTGTCTCTGCATCCTGCTGTGGGTCCAGGGAAAGGAGATGCCTGGCACCCGCTGGCACGGCCGGAGGGAAGCTCACAGCTTGGGAAGGTCCTAATGAGCGAGTGGCTCCTCAGAGACCTTGGTTGGGGGTGACAAACATGTGCCTCATCATCCCCTCTCCTGACCCTCTCCAGAGCCAGAGATAAGCTTTGCTTGATGGGAATACCACTTGTGAGAGCTTCCAGTTGCTGTGGGCATCCCACTGTCAGGCATAGGCTGTGGTTGGCACAGGGTGGGATGGGTTTGGAGTCAGCACCATGCTTGGTGCACCGTTCTGGTGTGTATCCACTCTATGGCACTCATCCTGGATGCTTCTAGGTGTAAGGCAGCGGTGAACTGGGGACTGGACTGTGTGTAAGAAGAGAAGGAAACACCCCAAGGGGCAGTTTTGGAGCAGCTGGGAGGCTGTGGGTACAGCCTGGTTGTGCAGAGACATGCCAGGGCAGGGCAACACAGCCCCAAGCCTTCATCTTAAACTAGACATAGTCCCTGTTTTAAGCTGGTCCAAGATGTGCTGCTGCCAGAGGGGACGCCCCAGATTTCCCCCCGCTGATGTTTTTCCACATCAGGGGCCAGGCCAGCTCCCTGAGGCAGCAGAAGACACTGAGTTTGCAGGGGGGGCTGTGGGGTGGGACTCCCTGAGAGCAGGCCAGCAGGGAAGTGGTGTTGGGGACAATGAGGATCTGCTCCTGCAAGCTCCTGGGTGGGGAGAGCTGGGACCAGATAAGGGAAGGGATGGCCACTGTTGTGGCCATGTTCTGCTCATGGATCCCAGCTCACCATGAATCCCGCAGGCAGATAGCCTGCTGGGTTTGGGAGAAGCAGGCAGTGTAACCCTTTCCTTACCAGGAGACCACATACGCTAGCACAGAGAGATGGGGTGCCAGATCACAGCACTGTGATCCCCAGCCCTTTTCTGTGCTGCCTGCAGAGAAACCAGCACCAGCAGGATCTGTCCCCTCTGGTCTCCAAAACTGAGCTTTCTATGGGACCCCCGTGGTTTTGCAGCAAGCCCAAGGGATGGGGCTGTGGAAGGACATACGGACACAACCCAGAGGAACATAGCACTGAGTAGAGGGTGAAAGTCCTGTGTCAGGGTGTGTTACAGCCCCACCAGGCCCCTGTAAGAGGACTAGAGTCAATGCCATGGGACAGAGCATCAAACATGAAAGGGAAACGTTTGCAGGCTGGGAGCAAATGTGACCAACCCATCATAAAATGCAAAGCAGTGGGGATGACAAACCCTTTCAGCAGTAACAAAATCTCGCCCCTCCTGGATCCCTGAGCCAGAGTCTGGCATCCAGGACCTGCCTTCCCCTCCCTCTGCACCATAATTAGTGCTGTGGGTTGTGTTCGGTTTCAGACCTCACCTGGTGAGATCAAGATCTGCGATTATTTTGTTTCATTTCATGATGGAGCCTAAAGCAAGACCAAGCACCCCCTTAGAAATGCCACCCGTGAGGGCTGCAGGGGCTGGCTCTGCTCGCCTGCTTTTCTGTCGCCCCACAGAAGCTGTGCACAGACCCCCTCGCTGATCTGAAGCTCTCCTGGAGCCAGAGCTGACAGAGCAGCACCTGAATGCAAAGAAGTGGGGATAGGCTGAGCCTGCAGGCTCATGCTGTGCCCTGCAGATCTAGACCACAGGATGGGTGATGAATGTCAGCCCATCTCTCTGCTCTTCGGAGGCTGGCCTGGAGCCCCCGAGATGCTTGTGCTTGATTTACCCAGGTGGTTTGTCAATGAACCCCAGTGCAGGGCTGGAGGGCGTTTGGAGATGAGCAGCACAGGACACAGGCAGCCGGGGCTTGTGAGTGCTGTGGTGCTGTGCAGGGTGAGAATGCGTGTTGCGCAGGGTGGGTGGCAGGAGGACAATCCCACTGCCATGGCCTGGTTTGCATGGTGGTGCTGGGGCAGCATTCATAGCATCATAGAATGGTTTGGGTTGG
>NW_009925604.1:380-593 GCF_000696875.1 Nestor notabilis | reverse complement strand
CTCTCCGGGATGGGATGCTTTTAGTGAGACCTCGAAATAAAACATGAGAAGATGAAGGGATTAGACAAATTCAGCTGGAGGAAAGCGAGCTGCTGTCTTAAAAGCAGCCAGCGAGGGCTAATGAGCCCTTTGGGTAGGAACAGTGTATTTTTTTTTTTAAAGTAAGACATCAGTAAACCCACAAAATTGGAAGTAGTGACAGTGCTGAATGCA
>NW_009925604.1:0-210 GCF_000696875.1 Nestor notabilis | reverse complement strand
CTCCCCTGCCTCCTATTGTACAAGTCCGCCGCTGGCTTCAGCGAGCGAGAGACCGAGTTTGAGCTGAATAAAGTCCAGCAAACTTTGCTGGATGGCTGCCCTTCCTCTCCCTTCTCCTTTGAGCTTCAGTCAGAGTCGATGTAAAACTAGCCTGGATGTCAAATGTCTCTTTTAAGGCTTTTTCCGCAAGATATTTCACATATGCTTCTC
>NW_009925603.1:0-1531 GCF_000696875.1 Nestor notabilis | reverse complement strand
CACGGGTTACGGCACCGTGGAGCCGGGCAATGCCATGGCCCTGAAGGCTGCGCTGCTCAAGCACGGCCCCGTGGCTGTCAACGTCGATGCCTCGCACAAGTCCTTCGCCTTCTACGCCAATGGTGTCTACGAGGAGCCGCGCTGTGGTGAGTCCCATGTCCATGTCCCGCTCCCTGGGGATGAAGAATCCAGCCAGAAGTTGTGGGACCACCACGGGAACGACCTCCAGCTCCAAGGGATGGGGAATGAGGTGGCTCCGTTGTCTTCTCCTGGCCAGGCAATGAGACTATGGCGCTGGACCACGCGGTGCTGGCCGTGGGCTATGGGGTCCTGCACGGCAAGAGCTACTGGCTCATCAAGAACTCCTGGTCCACATACTGGGGCAACGATGGCTACATCCTCATGGCCATGAAGGACAACAACTGTGGTGTGTCCACTGCTGCCTCCTTTCCCATCCTGGCCTGATGGGACACGTGTCCAGTCCCCTCCATGTCCCTGTGGGCAGCTCCAGAGGGATGGGGGCTGGCAGAGGGCTGTGGGGCCCTGGGAGGCAGTTGTGGGGCAGAGGGATTAGATCAGAGGATGCTCCCAACCCTCTGGAGAGGGATTTTGGCAATAAAAGCCTGTAGAAGTGATCCTGTCTGTCATACTGGGGGTCTTCTGCCAGTCCCAGCCTGTCCTCTGTGAAGCACAGCCCTTGCCATGACTGCCTTCCGCACCCCTCCGTGTGATGAGTTTCACCCAGTGCTCAGCCCGGCCTCACCCGTGTGGGTTAGATGCGCCCTAACGCAGAGGTTTGTGCTGGCACCCCCTTTCCCAGCAGCCGGAAGGGGTCCAAATCCACTCTCAGAAGCTGGGCTGGGCTCCGGGGTCTCCTGTTCCAAACCCATTCCAGCATCATGGCAGGAACAAGGGAGCTGCCCCCACCAGAGCGCGGTCCCCGGCACCCAGTGTCCCTCAGGACAGCAGCCTCCTCTGCTCACCCTGTCTCCAGGCTCCTACATGGCCCCTACATGGGTCAGTGCTTGGAGACTCAGTTTCCCCACGCCTGGGGGGAAAGCAGAACCGAGGGTTTCCAGGCTGCTGCCAGCAGCCCTTGGCGTGGAGGGAGCCTGAACAGACCCAGAGGAGACCCAGATCATTCCACAGAATCATGTCATAGGTGGTTTGGGTTGGAAGGGACCTTAAATCTCCTCCTTTCCCTGCCCGTGTTCCACAACGTGCTGCACTGGTTGCTGCAGTGGGCTTTAACCACTCACCGGGGCTGCTGCCTCCAGTGCAGTGTCTGGGAGCGGAACCATCACCCTGCAGCAATAATGGGCTTTATCCTGCGGGAGCCCACGTCCTCCTCTTGACCGCGGTCAGTGAAACATGCTCTGTCCTCCCGGGAAGCGGGACTTGGAGGCTCCCTGGGGACAGGTCATGCTGCTGGGCACGCAGGGGAGAGCTGGCGGCTCTGCACCTCCGGGGGAGCCCAGAGGCCTTGGCACTCACCCTCCCCATGCCCAGCCCAGCCCCCTCCCCACGCTCG
>NW_009925602.1:2204-2473 GCF_000696875.1 Nestor notabilis | reverse complement strand
GCTGCGGGGTGCCCAGCCCCGAGCCCCTCGGTGCTGCACGAACACAGCTCTAGGCCACAGTATGTGCAATAAGGGTTCACAGGAACACGGCTCTACTCCAAACCGCAGCCTCGGGTTGCTGTAGTAAGAGGTGAGCACTCGCATTTCACACTCATCCCTCACCCACTCCTATTGGCAAAAGTTGTCTTTTAGCAAGGAAAAGGCAGTCCGGACACCAGTCAATAGCCAGAGCCCTGCAGAGCCCCCCCCCCACCAAACCAGCGCGGGAT
>NW_009925602.1:0-2089 GCF_000696875.1 Nestor notabilis | reverse complement strand
CATATTGAGTGTCCGGCGGCTGCCGCCCACCTCGTATCGCAGGAGGTCCTGGCCCCGGGGGGTGCCCAAGATGGGATGAAGGAGGATGGGAAGAAAGAGGAAGGGCAAAGACCCTCCATCGGGGTCCATGCAGGACCCACATTGTCCTGCAGTGACCATCCTGTCTGCGGAGTGGACGAGTAAAAGGGAAGGGGAGGGTGGGAGCAAATGTAACGTGTGCACAAGTAAAACTGTTAATTAGCAGCTGCTGGTAATTACCCCCGTCTGTACCCACCCAACGTGCCCCTTATTTGACAGTGAAAAGGGACAAGGCCACACAAAGCTGCTGCTAACAACGCTCAGCTGCAGTGCTAGGGCTGGTTGGAATGATCCAGAACCTCTGCTAGGTTGGACACAGGGGCTTGGAGCAACCTGCTCTAGTGGAAGGTGTCCCTGCCCGTGGCAGGGGGCTGGAACTGGAGGAGCTTCAAGGTCCCTTCCAACCCAAACCAGGCTGGGATTCTATGAATGGGATGACCACCCAGATCAGCACACTGTCCCACTCAACTGAGGAACATCTGATGTTCAGGAAGGCAGTGCCCAGCCAAGGTCCCATCTCTGCCCAGGAGCAGCCCCAGCTCTGGGTGCACAGGGCAGAGGGAGCCGGCGCTGGGCGCAGCCTCCCGCTCCGGTTGATGATGCAGAGCTTCCTCCCGAGCGCTTCCCAGCCAAATCAAGAGATTGCTCTCCAAAGACAGGCAGCTGGGTAAATGTCAAGAGCTCAAAAAGTAAATTATAGTGCAAACAGGTTTGATATTTCTATGAAATGAAAGTTAAGCACATTTCTTTTTAAAAAATACAGAATTTTATTTAAAGCAAGTGAAACCCTTCCATGGTGACCTTTCTGAGATTCCAAACAGTGACAAATTTGGTCATTACAAATAACCTTTTCCTAGCAAGAGCCTCACCAACAGGGACTTCCTCGCAGTAATGTATGTAAATTAATTTTCAACCTCCAAAACAATAAATAAGAATCTTTTAATATCTCTATTCCACAATGAGATATGAACACCAGAAAACCAACAGAAAAAGCTTTAAAACCCCATCATGAAGGTGTTATTTCATACTGGGGTTGTGGGAAGCTGGCGCTGTGAACAAGTATTCCAGGATTTGCCTCGCTGTTTGTCTGTGTGATTAACCTGAAGATGAGAACGAGATCTTTAACCTGGGATTATTTGCACGTGTGGAGCTCTCCTCGTGCTGTAGTGCCTTGTTAGTCACAGTACAAATACCCCCAATTTCCCATTTTCCTTTTAGCTTCACACTGGCAAACATTATTCTCTCCATGTAAATTAGAAAGAAAATCGATGGTCACTAAATGAAACCTGAAACTTGGAGTAATTAACTCAGGGGGCACCGAGCTAGAGAGGAAACTGCTTTCCTTGGAATAGGGGAGGAGATCCAGCAACCCAGACCTTGCTCTGGTCCTGAGCAGCATCCGAGGTCTCCCAAGGAGGTCCATGGGTCAGGGAATGGTCAGGAAGATGTCCCAGGCACTGGGGATATTGTGTGAGGGTGCAGCTGGGGATGAGCTGCCCTGGTGTTCCTGAGCCTCGAGGAGCTCAGGGTCCCACCTCCTGTGGGTTTCACAGTAACAGGCACTGCAGTAGGTGGGGAAACATTAACTGTACATGTAAATTAGAAAGAACAATCAACGGTCACTAAATGAATCGTGAAACCCAGAGTAATCAGCCCACAGAACACCAAGCTGCATCTCACAACGCTGGGCTTTGGCTAGGGGGAACCCCAGGCTCTGCAGCATCCTTTTGGCTGAACGGCTCTTTAGGCTCCTCCTGTCAGAGCAGCATTCCCCAAACACAGCAACTGGGACGGTGGCATTCCACTGCTCCAAGTGGCAGGAACACAAATCCCACTGAGCAGCAAAGACACAGAAGGGGTGGACTGGTAAAGGTGGGCCTTTTCCTCCCTAGAGCTCTTCCCAGCCAAGCTGGTCCTACTCATCCCTGATGTGTTTCCACACACCATTGCGATGGTGGCTTCACAGTCCATATCCCTGCCCTGTCAACCCCAGGCACAGCTACAGGCTGGG
>NW_009925601.1:0-1870 GCF_000696875.1 Nestor notabilis | reverse complement strand
ATATAAAATAGCTTTTATATTAATAGATTACATAAAAATATTTAGAATTCAGGTCTGCATACTGAGCAAGACCAAACATGTAATGCATCACACTTTTCCCCCTCTGAAGAACAAGAACACTGGAACATTGTCTCCCTTTTAAAATCAGAATTATTTTCAGTATTTTTCAAACAGGAAATAGATACTGCTTGGACTTTAAAAGAAAACTGAGGACATACTGACAGGACACTAGAATCTTGAATGTTAAAAATAAGCACTCTGCATATTAAGTAATACCTAGACATCATCTTAGAGCATGTATCTGTGTGGAGCGGAGAAATTTAAACTGTAGCAAGCTCACTGCAGTCTCATACTAGAGTGGTTCAATTTCAGGAGCAGTAGTATCAAACAAAAGATACTGTAATACTTTAGATTCTGGAGCAAGAAGTCAAGGTGAAATACAGAAGCAAAACATCAGACCTAACATGAATATGGTGAAGTCTTTAAATAAGCAAGCAAACTCTTAAAGCACGTATAGAGGAAACAATGCAAAAAGCCACTGGCAGATCTTAAAAGCATGTGAGTCTAGATTAATACTTCACATTAACTTGAAATCTTGAGCAGGCAAACAGCCAGACTTTTCAGAACTTCATTTAGATAGACCTTCATAAATGAACTGGAGTTCTGTCATGGTTTAACCCCAGCACAGTTTAAGTACCACAGAGCCACTTGCTCACTGCCTGCCCAGCAGCGAGATGGAGAGAGACTTGGAAAAAAAAGGGCAAAAGCGCAAAAACTCATGGGTGGAGATAAAGACAGCTTAATAAGGAAAAAACAGAGAGAGAAAAAACAGAGAGAGAAAAAACAGAGAGAGAAAAAACAGAGAGAGAAAAAACAGAGAGAGAAAAAACAGAGAGAGAAAAAACAGAGAGAGAAAAAACAGAGAGAGAAAAAACAGAGAGAGAAAAAACAGAGAGAGAAAAAACAGAGAGAGAAAAAACAGAGAGAGAAAAAACAGAGAGAGAAAAAACAGAGAGAGAAAAAACAGAGAGAGAAAAAACAGAGAGAGAAAAAACAGAGAGAGAAAAAACAGAGAGAGAAAAAACAGAGAGAGAAAAAACAGAGAGAGAAAAAACAGAAAGAGAAAAAGAAAAACAAAAATCCCCAAAGAAAAACAAATCCAAGAAAAACGAATGATGCAAAAGTCCCCAGTCGCTGACCAGCAGACAGTCCCAGAGCGATGGCGGTGCTGGCAAACCTTCCCTCCTCTCCTTTCCCCAGTTTCTGTTGCTGAGTACAATGTTGTATGGTGGGGAATACCCCTTTGGTCAGCTGGGGTCAGCTGTCCCTGTTGTATTCCCCCACAAATTCCTGTGCACCCTCAGTCAACCCACTGGTGAGGTGGTGTGAGCAGCAGCAAAGGCCCTGACTCAGCATAAACACTGTTCAGCAATTACTAAGATACCAGTATGTTATCAACATTGTTTTCCATCACAAATCCAAGACATAGCGCCATACAAGCTACTATGGAGAAATTAACTATCCCTTCCCAAACCAGCACAAGTTAATAATAGAACTCAGTTTGCAAGGTAGTATTCTGCTGCATGCACACATGGGGTATATCTTTACCCACCCCAAATTATATATTTTAAAGAGACTAACCTTCTCTGATTATTCCAAGACATTCAATAAGGATTAGAATTTAGGTAAATCCCATATTTCCCTATTAGAGGAATGTTTTCCCTAATGTTTTCAGACCAGCTCTGCCCACATCACAGTCTAGACATCAATTCATTTATTTCCAGCCCCACTACTGTTGCCTAGTAAATAATTAAATGCAGAAACATTTTACTCCATGACACAAGTAGGAAGACTTTTAAAATATATATAT
>NW_009925600.1:0-504 GCF_000696875.1 Nestor notabilis | reverse complement strand
TATATCCTCTGGGACAACAACTGCTCTGTTCCTCCTCAGATCCACATGACGCCATTTACTGCTGCTTTTGCAGGGAGATCACCCTACCTCCTCCGGAAAGAAAAAGAGAGAGAGGGAGAGAGCGAGCGAGCAGAAAAACGCCGAGCCCCTACAGCTCAGATCTCAAACCTTCCTCCTCCTCCTCCTCCTCCACCTCCTCCAAACACACAACCCTGACTGCTTTCCCTGCCTGAAATCAGCTGTGTCATCCCAAAGTCAGCTCGGATAAGCCGGGCTCATACAGCCCTCCAGTGGCTGGGGCTAGAGGGAGAGAGGGGAGAGGAGCTTGCAGCAAGCAGCTTCTCAGCAGAACGGCTACATTGCACAAGCTGCTTTTTTGGAGGAGCTCAGTGGAAGAAAGCTCTGGGATTTTATTTTAGATCCACTTTATTTTGTTTTCTTTGGCTTTGCCCTTCCTCTTGATCATTTGCAACAACAACAACAACAAAAAGTGACTTGGTATTG
>NW_009925599.1:424-12267 GCF_000696875.1 Nestor notabilis | reverse complement strand
TCCTTTCCATCCCTAACTATTTTATGATTCTCCACTAGCCACTGCTACTGTGTTCACCCTCCGCAGTCTCCCAGGTCCTCAACCAGCCGCCAGTGTTTGAGAACATCTGCTTTGCACAAAACTGGCACCAGTATGCATATCCCCCTCCCAGCTGCTAAAAGAAGCTGAATCCTGTGTTAGCTTTCCTAATTTAACCTAAATATTATTACCAACATCTCTTTGCTATACTGTTACTTGCATCTGCTGGCAGAAATCGAGATGAGGTCTCATTTCTGGACGTGCCAGAGACCTGCTAAGGGTGGCTGTCAGCAGTGTTGGTGTCCTGGGAGGCTGTTGGCTTAGCAGAATGTACCTGCTCATCACTACTAAACTGCTAAGTGCTTCATGGTAGTCCTTTAGTGAGTTCGTCAAAATCCCTTTTTTGAAATAAGAACTGTGAAAACTTCTATGTTTTTTACTTTATATTTTCTGCTTCACCATCTCAATCTCATTGCGGTCTTAGAGGATTGCTAAGATTTCCGTGTTTTCTATTTCACTTTAAAAACTGGATATCCGCAACGCTGGAACACTTTCCTCACTCACGTTCTGCTGTCCATAGCTTCTGGATTATTTTACTTGTTACCTATTGCCCTTGTTTCCATTTGTTGTCTTGGTTTTCTGTTTCAATTGCTGACTTTATATTGCTAATAAGCTGAGATGCCTTTCTGCTGAAGTTGTCACCTTTCTTCATTGTCCAGTTGTCTTTTTGGACATTTAATATGTTTCTTCTGTGGTTTTGGTTGATTTCCTCCTAAATCCTTTCTTATGATCAGTTTTCAATGCTTTTTGTAGCTTTAGGAAATACCATGTACGTGTACTTTGGAACTGTGATCTGCATAAGCAGGTTAAATATAAGGTGAAAGTTCCTGAAGCCTGGTTTCAGATTTCCAGATGTGAATTATTTGGTGCTAAAACCATATATCCTTTACTTTCAGTGCCTTCAGTAAGAACCAGTTCTCCTTTCTGAATGGCCTATCCCAAAATTAGAGTAGAAAAGGGGGATATAAAACTAGCAAAGGAAACTGTTAATTAGTTAATCTTTTGGCTGATGGGAATAGCCTTGTGCTGAATCACATGGTTTGTCTACCAGAATACAAGAAAGAGAGGTGATAACGAGCAGGTCTCAGCATGACTGACTCTTATAGTACGTTATTGCCATTAGAAAAGAATAAACACTACACACGCAGGAGTGTGTTTCTTTTCTATACGTTGTCAAAAGGGACAAAATAAATGCCAATGAGAAGCTTGTATATTACTTTTGATGAAGGTATGGCAAGCCTTTCTTTAAAATATACAGCAAAGTTTGGCTCTTGATAATCTTTTCTGTTTTCCACAACAAATTAATTAGAGAATATGTTTGTCAAAAGTAATAAAAAACCTTCTAGGTTATGGTGAAGAAAACAGTATTTGCTTTACCATTTCAGCTTACGTATGCTAATAATTTAACCATGCAAGGAGAGAATACAGCAAATAGGTCTTTAGTTGCCCTCACAGTAACACCTATAGTCACTAGCTTGAATCTTGAGTAACAGGTAATATTTAAAAAGCAAATACTGTATTTAACAAACCAGTTCAGATTAATTATCTCAAAGACAGATGTAGAATTTCAAACCTGAATTTAACACTGAAATGAAGAAGTAGAAAAATGTGAAAAAAAATTTCTAATTCAAATAATTTTTTAAATTTGAAATCTTACTTGAGAGTCCAGCTATTTCTGGCTCCTGCAGAAGCACTCTAGTGATGATACCAAGTAGAGCAGTGGTAACATCTGGGATAACTCCTTCCCAGGGGCCCTTCAGAGAGTAAAGACAGCAGTGGTGGTGGAGTCAGAATTGCAAACAGGGTTCGTGATCGACTGAGAGCTGAGTTCAGCTCTCCGGGCAAAATTCTTAGTTTCACTGAAAACCAAGTGGGGTTTTTAACTCTTCTGAAAGAAAAATATCTGTTAAGCTTATGGTTATAATTAATGGCAGCTGGTTGAGTCGTTCTTCCTCCAGGATCACCACTTCTAAATCGAAGTCAGGGATGTGTGTTTAGACATTGCAGTCAATGGTCAAGGGGCGCGCGGCTGGGAACCCTGTTTGAGCAATTTGGAGTTCTCAGTTTTACAGCAGCAGGAGTTCACCAAAGTGCAGCTGAGTCGGGCTAATTCTATTTCAATTTAATGAACTTAAAACATTTGCCATTGATAGGGAATTCTTATCCAGCATGATCTCTGCCTCCCAGGGCATTATAAAAAATCAAAGATATGGAAAGCAAGCCCAATCCTATTTGATATCAAGTTTAAAGACCTGGATACATGTATTTCATTAATTATTTACATAATCATTTTTAAACAGTATCTTTTAAAGAATATCTTTTTATAAGGTCCACTTTCTTTTGTTACTTTAGTTGATTCAGAAGGTAAAAGAAGCTGGCTAAGCTTGAGCTCAGTGGTGGATGTGGGTGTTGCAGAATTTCCATGATTACCTCCCATCAGCTAGAAAGGATAGTTGAGTTTTAAATGGTTTGCAAGATTATTACTTAATTCAATTGCTCAGTAGATTTTTAGACATACTGGATTTTTTAGTGTATGTAGCTTTGCATTATTTTGGAGAATATTTTTCTTTATATACATTTCCATGTCTTTGTATAAAAACTGACTTCACCATATGCCATGACTTTCTAGTTTAAATATAAACTATGCAGTTGAACGTATATGCTGTGTGTATATTTTGTGTTTTTCTTTAAAGAGATGGTGCCAACACCCTTCTGTATTTACAATTCCAGGAATAATCATCTAGTTTGTAAGAACATATATTTAGTAGTGCATGAGACTTGTCAACTAGCACCTATACAAGTAAGCTGCTGTTTAAAGGGAATGTTTTTTTTCTTTTTTGTGCTTTCTTGTTTAAAGATGTAAGCACAAGAGTTGCAGATAATGTTTAATTGACTATCTGTTCTTAAAATGCCCTTCTCAATTCCCTTTGAGAGGTTTTATGTTTATTCCCTATATGATATATATCAAGTCACTGGACAGGCAGAGGGAGGCAGGGGAACAAGCTGCAGACATAAAGAAGTAGGCTGAATTATGTGGTTTTGTACCCCAAATACTGCACAGTGTAATCCTGGCTCGTTGTTGACTGACTTGAGTACAAACATGGGAGCAGTTTGTGGCTGGTGGCATTACCCTCCCCACTGGTGTTTCAGTTGGAAGTGATGGGTTTTTCCGTTGACTTTTATTCTGGTTCTATTTGGTTTGGGACATAATGCCACCACTCTTCTTAGCAAGAGTTGTTTCTTATTCCAGGTTTTTAAAGGCACCTCCTAAAGAGCAGTTCACTCCTGCATTGCTCGTGCTCCTGGGTGTCAGAGCACGAGCCAGAGGGGACCAGCTGTACAGTGGCTCAGAACACAGTCAGGACACAAAAGTTGTGATCCAGATATTTTTAGTTTTTTATTTCTCTGTATTTTAAAAAGGCATCAGAAGTTGCCAAAATAAAATAGATGCATAGTGTTTTAGAAAGCATATAAGTGATTTAGGAACACAAGTGCCATTGAGCTTCAGGGGGACTTGAGCAGTTCAATTCTTGTTTGCACAGGAAAGTTACACCTTCTGTGCCAGTGTAGCTGTACTGATGGATCACTCCATCTGGAATAATTGGCTTTTTTGGGTTTGTTTAATTTCTCCAAAATACTGTAACAGTATTTTGGAGAAGTTAAACCACTGGCTCCTTAGCCGTAGTCTACAGAATTACATTAAACAGTAAAATTTATGAATGAGTCAGTTCTGTGTGGTTAAGCAAGGTGACTCAAAGAAATTCCACTACTGGGTAGTGGTCTCTTGGCCCTAACTTTAAGAACCACTAAACTAAATAAAATAAAGACATCCTTATTCCAAATTAATGTCATTTGGGGAGTTATAACTGTGTATGTTTTCAGTTCATGCCCTTTTTTATTCAGGTAGCCCCCAACTTGCTAAGGAAATCCAATCAGAATTGCTCTGTACCATTTACAGTGCAGAACTACACCTAAATTCTGCATGAAAACAGAGGAATAACATTAATATCTGGACGATGTGTAATATTTCAGATCTTAAAGTGATTCTGAAAGATGGGCACACTTACTCAATCTCTTAATTATTAAATTGCTATATTGAGTATATGATTCTACATTTTTAAGCAACAGCAACAAAACCCCCTGATGCCATTATTCTCTGTACAAGTGACCATTTATGAGGTTTGAGGTTTTTCTTCATATTCAGAAACCAGATTTTTGTGCTTATGTCAGCTCAGTTATAGGATGATCCTTAGCCAAACTTCGAGTATGTTCATCTTCCCCTCCCAACAAAGTCTTCTAAACTGTGAAATAATCTTCCCTGATGTCCTGGGTTCAGCTACAGCAGTCATTTTTTCTCCTTCTCAGTAGCTGGTGCAGTGCTGTGTTTTTGACTTTCAGTCTGGGAACAACGCTGATAACACCGATGGTTTTAGTTGTTGCTCAGTAATGTTTACTCTGACCAAGGACTTTCTCAGTCTCATGCTTTGCCAGAGAGGAGGGGAAGCCAGGAGGAAGCAGAGGCAGGACACCTGACCCAAACTGGCCAAAGGGGTATTCCATACCACAGCACGTCATGCCCAGTATATAAACTGGGGGGAGTTACCCAGAAGGCCCAGATCGCTGCTCGGGTCGGGCTGGGTATCGGTCGGCGGGTGGTGAGCGGTTGTGTCCTCTCCCCTTGTTATTCCTCTTATCATTATTATTGGTAGCAGCAGTGGTTTGTATTATACCTTAGTTACTGGAGAGCTGTTATCTCAACCCGTGGGAGTTACATTCCTTCGATTCTCCTCCCCATCCCTCCGGGAGCGGGGGGAGGAAGGAAAAGGGGGGGAGTGAGCGAGCGGCTGCGTGGTTCCAAGTTGCCGGCTGGGCTTAAACCACGACACCTGAAAAGGCCCAAAAAGGAGCAAGTCTCATCACTGAGATAAATTGTCTTCCTCCATATCACTCTCAAGTTGTAACCAGAGGCAATCTGGCTAGTTGATGACCCCTAGGCTTCCTTGTGTGTCCTTTGGCTGAAACCTGGGGTCTTCTCCAGGACCTTCTCTATTCTACACTGAACTGCCAGTTCCCCATGTAGGAGTCTTTTGTAAGCAAGATGATGCACCCTAACCAGGTTGCTCAGACGCTGAAATACCCTGAGGCTTCCCAGTTTTCACCTTCCAGTTACCTGCCACAGTTTTCCTCTAGGGCAGCTACATTTGGACTTCTGTGTAGCTCCCACTTGTAATTCAATTCTCTGTGGGGCTGAAATCCCAGTTGTGATCTTTACTTTCCTCCTACTCATTTTATACAACACTGGAGTACCTCTGGTTGCAAGTGAAGAGGAGGTAGCATTTCCCTGATTACCAGACCTTGTGTGCTGCTGGTGTATATTTTTCTGCATAGATGGTTTTGGCAGGGTTCAGATGATTGAAAATGGAGACCTTGCATTTCTGTGACTGCAATGTAGCCTTGGCTATGCAGCCACATTCTTATTATTAGCACTCTAAAAGCACTGGGAGACCATGAACAAGATCAGTATTTCACTATGCAGACACCTGAACTTGTTTAACCTACAATTTTTGTTTACTAAAGTGTGTGCCAAAACTCACTGGTTTTAGAGGAGCTAAAATTTCCCTCCCTATTGTGCAGAGTTTCAGTTTAAATATCTGCAAGAGATGAGTCATGGGAGAGGTGAATTACCATCCTCATTCAACAGAAGTATTAAGCAACTGTCTACAGCTCAGGAGGCAGCTGGTGACATGCCAAGGGGCTGGACCAAGCCCAGCATCTTCACCATGGGGATGTCATCTTCGTAATCGTTCTAAGCCAAGAATGGAAAACTAACAAAAATCCAAACTCCCTTCATAACTTTTAATAGGACACATGCAGAGGCTTCATATATTTAGTATTAGGTTGTGGATGCTAAAAGCTTTGTGAGCTGTTTTTTAATAACTGAGACTGCTTAGAAAACTTAGCAGGTAAGTCCTGCTCTGTAAAAACAATTTAATATTCTGATTCCCGAAAGAATACCTTAAAATGCACCTGTATATTTGTTATGGATACATTAGTTGCAGGCTTGCAGATTTTTGTGGGGTTTTTTTTTGTTTTGTTGCCTTTTTTTTAGTGTGTGTGTGTGTGGTTTTTTTCTGGTTTTTTTTTTTCTTTTTTGTTTTTTTTTTTTTTGTTTTGTTTTTGTGTGGTTGCTATTGTGTTTGGAGGAGGAAGACAGTGCCAGAGAATTACAACAGAAACACCACAGGGGTGCAGGGTAGCTACAGGTGTGTGTGCGCCCCTGTGATATGCAAGTACGGTTCATGTTTGGTATGATTGCTTCATTGCGATCCACAGATGGGCACATTCATGGAATTATATACCTAGAAATGAAAACATGCTTATTCTGAATGTGCTCATAACCCAAGCAGAATTCAATCGCCCGTGACAACCAGCCCCTTCCCAACCTTCTGCCTGTCCAGCACAGAAGCAATATGGACAATGCACCCTCACAGCCAAAACTGTGGGAGTGCATTAGGAATCAGAAAAGCAGGAGAAGCAGGTTTTAGATTAATAAAATGTGATTAATAAAAAGCCAAAATGGCAGGAGAATCCTTGAAACAGTTTAAAGAAGAGGTACAGACTGAAACACAAGACAGGGTAAACACTGCTGCACTTCATGTGGGAGATTGGAACTGATACAATCCAGTTATGTAAAAAATAATTTTAGTGGTTGTTTTTATAATTGTGGTTTTGATGTCAGCTCAAGAGGACATTGAGTGTTACTGAGAGTGCTGCAGTGGATTAGAAATCCTCAAATCAAACTGCTCTTCTCTGGGTGCCTAACTTTGCCTGAGTTTATAAGGAGAAATAATACTTTTTATGGGATCAGCTGGTAGAGCTTAAAAAAATCAGCACACTATTGAGATCAGAGTTTGGCAATCAGTTTTGAAAATTGTATTTTTAAATCCAGTGGAGTGTTGTCACGGTTCTAATACTCTTGATACTTAAGCTTTACCACCTGGAGGCTGAGAACAAGAGCTGCTTAACCTAGTCCTCTGAGTCTCCACACCTTTGATTTTACCCTAAAACATTCCAATATTACAACCAAATATGAAGAATCATGTTTGTTGCTGTTGTTATTACTTAAAGGAGGGATATGATTAAAGATATATATATGCAAAAATGGTCAAATACATTGTAGACAAGGCAGCCAGGGTTTTGATAGAAGTAACTTTATAGTTTAGGCACTGAGGAGTTAGGAGTATCTTGAGCTCAGATGCCATAGGCCTAGTTTCGCTGCTTTTGATGATTCACAAAATTGGAATGCCAGAAAGGGAATAACTGGGAAGGGTCACTGAGGCTTCTGGTTTGCCTCTTTGTCCAGGTGTCAGTTTTAATTCCTCATTTATATCTGGCACTATCAAAAAGCTGGATTTCATTTCCCTAACTGGCAGTTATCCCTTTGCTCTGAAGCAATGCTTTTTGCTTGTCATTTGTTACCGCAAATGTATGGTGACATTTTGTATTTAAAATGAGTTTTACACTGATACTCAACATTCACTCCTGCTAGTTTTGTGATCATGATAGAGTAGTTTAAAACAGGAGTTAAAAACATGTTCAGACATTGCTTGGACTGAGATTCCAATGACGATCCTACGTACATGTGAAGCACTTGCAGTGATTTGGTGGTTTTTGATACCTGCTGTGAGAAGCAGCACTCGATGAAATCCTTTCAGAGCTTTGGGTCACACCAGCAAATGCACCTGTAGGCAGCAAATCTCTGCCTACAGGTCCCCCCGTCATTTTAACCCATTGCATGCACAGTGAGCACTGCCACGGTTCCTGTGGTGCCAGTAGCACCTCAGGACTGGCAGGCAGACACCTGAGCCTGGGGACCTGCTGCTGTGGAGGTGCTGTGGGATGTGCAGGCCATTCTGTTACATGTCCTGGAAAGCCACCAAGAGCATGAAGGGAGGAAGATGCTGCACATCTCCCCATGACCCATCTCCATCGCATGTCCAGAGACTGTTTGCTCCCTCGAGGTGTTTTGTTCTGGGCTGTTCTGGTTCTCATTTCAAGTTACACCTGCTTCCAGAGCTGGTGTATATATACTCTTTCAGTACATGATGGCAGTTACATGTATTTCTTTCCTGCTGTCATCCCAGGTCTTCCCAGCAGCTGACAACGTTAACCTTTTAGAAGAATGGGTTGTCTCTGAACATGTGGGAAAACCCAGTTGCATTGGACAAGCTAAAGTGTTGCTGTGGCTCTTGTGTTCTCTTAAGAATTCTCTCAAATGCCTTCAGTAGTGGATTTCATGGAATCCAAGTCAATAAACCACCAAGAAACCACCCAGCCCCCTTGCTCAGTCCCGTCAGCAGCAGCCCTTGGCTCTCCCAGTCTGCCATGACCTGCTGAATTGTATTCTGTGTTTACCTTGAGGATTTTATTTGTCATTGATCACCATTCACAGTGCTGTCTCCAATGTGTAGTCAGCTGCTTTGCTGCAGAAAATTAATAATACTTGAGTCCTAATTATTGTAGGTGTTCCCTTGGCAGCAACGGGTGCAGGGCTCTGCCCCGTGACCCACATGTGCGGTGTGGACTTGCCAGCCCCAAAAAAGGCCAGTTTAACATGCCTGCACATAAAAATCCTCTGAAAGAGCTGCTCATTTGCTAGCAAATTTGGTCTGTCATGTGCAAATGTGCATGTTTGGGTTACTGCACTGCGCTCCCCCCTGGCCCTTGGCCAGAGAGTTGCACCAGTTACTCTGACACATCTTGCTGTGGAGGAGGAGAGTGGGTTGTTGGAGGAATGTGAAGATAAGTTTGTTTGGACACAGATGGAGATAAACACTATGTTTTTCCACCCACATCTCTCTCTTGAGTTTTACCTTTCCTCTCAACTGCTTGAAAAGCTAACAAGGACCTGGAGCTGCAAACCAGCTCTGTATTTTGACATCTCTTCACACTGCCCTTGTGAGGATGGACCTGTGTTGCGTCAAGTTCCTTTATGTTTCCATCTCGTAATCCCAGTTATCCACCATACTGTTGGTGTGTTTTTAAGCTCTGCTCAACATCTGACGTAAATGAGAAGCAGTGCTAGTGGAAAATGTTTGGGAAGGGCTTGTCCCGCAAGGCCTACTGCTGGCCACAGCCTGACCTTCTCAGAGAGATTTCACACATTTCCTGTTTTCTGACCATTTGCTGGGGAGGGAAATAATTTTCATTTTTCTAAACCAGATTTTATTTTTGAAAACAGTTCAAATAATAAACAGCCACCTATTAACCCAGCATGCTTTAATGCTCCAAATCTTAATATAAAGACTACCGAGAGCACAAACATAACATTAAAAAAGCGTGCAGAGTTATTCCTCCTGCCCAGCGCCTCTCCCCCATAGTGCACGCAAGCTGTCTCTTTAATAATGCAAAGGAGCAGTAAATTTCAAGCTGAGGATGGGCAATAACAAGGAGAGTTATTTCCACAATGCCCCAGTGTCAGCCCCTGGCTTAGGAGCACACCTTATTAGTTCTAACAGGCTGGTTAGCATCGGGTCACCTCTGCGGCTCCGCTCCTCGGCAGGGTCACCCGTCTCCAGGCTATATTTGGGGCGAGGGGGAAGGGAGGCGAGATGTGGAGATTCTCTTATTGCCTGGCGTTTTTAGCACTGTTTATTTTTATTTACACCCCCCCTTTCTTTTCCGCCTCGCCTTCCTCCTGCCCTCTATCCCACCCAGTCTATCTTTGCGACCTGCATAAATCCCACGTGGTGGGCAAACCCCTCCCCTGTGAGAGCAAATTAAAGCAGAAACCATGTTACTGTGGGGGTTCATCTGTATTTCTTTTCAGCAGAGAAATAATTCAAATTAATCAGGCTGTGTTTGTGTATGGACAAATAACAAAGTGCATTAGAAATTTTTAATGAAAGCAAGCCCAACATGGTTGCACTCCCAATTAAGCATGACTGTAGCATGACTGTCCGAAATGAATGCGCCTCTGTGTGCACGATGGGCAACGCTAAAACCCTCCCTCTATTTTCAGGGGCCACAGAAATTGTATTTAGGATCGCTCCTTTAAAGCAAGCTAACCCAAGTAGCTTTTAAAATGGATGTTCATTTTTTTCTGAACGGAAAAGTAGGAAAAGCTGTGTGTTATGGAAATGTTCATGGGGGGTTTTGATACAGCCCCACTGCCACCTGCCCCCTCCCCCAGCCGCCAGCTCCCATCCAAAAATGAATGCAAAGAAATACTATTAGGCTGTCTGGTTATGTATTTTTTATGAGGCCATACAAGACACTGCCTGACCTCGTCCAGCTTATGTTATAACCACATTGAAGATGCTTTTCATTTGGGTTCTGCTTTTCAGCCTGGATGACCTCTATTAAAAAAAAAAAAAAAAGAAAAAAATGGCCTAATATGTGACCCCTGGGACTAGTCGCTTCAAGGATTACATTTAATTCATATGATAATATTGAAATATAATGTTTTGGACGTTTTTCTCTTTCTTCTTTATTTCAGGGACCCTTTGAGTCATGTCAAAGATTTTTTTCTTTTTTTTCTTTTTTTTTTTTTAAAAAATCTGTTTTGGGGGGAGGACAAGTAACTGGCGCTCAGTGGCCAGACTCTTAAAAATCACCTTTCTTCCTTTGGGAGGTAGGCGTGAATACAAAAGACCGCTTTTTCCAATGTCTTTGAAGGAGAAGAGGAGAAACAAAGGCAGAGAAATTATTTTTTATAAGAAGCGTGTCTGCCAAGAGCTCGTCAAAATAAAAACCCACTCTTTGTTTTGGCGTTTGCTTAACCAGTTGATAAGGAGTGACCTGCTTTCCCCACGCAACCTGGCTGGGGGGGTGTGTGCAGGCAAACCCCTCCTTTACCTCCTTCCTCGCCTCCAGCTCCCATTGTCTGGCTCGCCACCACCGCAGACCCACTGCTACCAAACACACGTACTGTACAAACCCACCCGCAACACTGCCTCAGTGCCGGAGCTGTGCGGTTGGGCTGCTCGCCCCAGTGATGCAGCCTCCCAGCAGTTCTGAGAGACAACATATATTTCAGGGGTTTATAACTTCTCCATTAAAATGTACTCTGGGATGAAACATGACTCGTGACGGTTCAGCTTAGGAGCAAATTTGCTTTTGCGAATTGCAAATATAAATTTGACCCTTCCTTAAATATTCTGCATGCAAGAAAATGTTTAATAAAGTATATATATATATACACATATATTTTATTTTTTTTCCTCCAACCCTCTCACTAGAATCACGTCCGGAGGTGTACAGTGGAACTCGGCAATCAGTCAGCAATCTGATCCAAGACCTTGTGCTGGGGAGCAATGAAGCCCTTAATCATTCACAGTAATGACACGTTTGTCAGGAAGCGCCACATGTACCCACCATGCGTTTTAACGTTGCGCTTGTTAAAAAGCGGGTGTGATGTTCACAGCGCTGGTGGCTTTGGTGCAAGGGGTCTTCCTCCTTCTCCTGCAGCTCATGTCGGCTATTGGCTCCCAAAACCTGTGTTGTTTCAGAACAATGGGCCTGCGCTCCCGGACACCCACTCCCAAAACAAGGGTGCGACATTTTACAAGGGGTTACACCATCCTGATTATAATTTTCTTTTCCCACTGTGACTGGAACTATGAAATAGCAAAACTAATTTGTGTAAAATTAGACCTCGGGTAGCACTTGGGTTGTGTGGTGATCGTCCAAGTCATTAGCGTGCTGATGGGGACCTGGGCGCTCCACAGCCCATATCCCTGTCAGCCACCACGCGTGCCGGGGAG
>NW_009925599.1:0-383 GCF_000696875.1 Nestor notabilis | reverse complement strand
CGTTAACCTGGAATGCCATCATGTTTATTTGTGTCATAGGCTGAACCTTGGCAGGGTTTGGTGACATTTTGGTGAAAATCTAATTAGTGCAACGCATGGCACCATGCACTGTCCATGTATATGCGTGCCGGTGTTTTGTGTGGGATATTAAAATAAAAACATGCAGCCTTTTGGTTCCCTTTTGTAAGGCATTAAGCTGTGACCCTCCCCTCCCTCCTCCCTCCCCCTGTAGCCCCAGACTTCGCCATGCCCTGACTGCTGGCTTAACATGGAGTTGTCTTTTTATTTTTTTTTTCATAAACCCAGTCACAACACGGCGAGGAGAGGAGGAGGAGGAGGAGGAAGGCAGAGCAGGGGAGAACTAAACCCCCCGAAGGATGGTT
>NW_009925598.1:2334-29353 GCF_000696875.1 Nestor notabilis | reverse complement strand
TTTCCAATCCTAACTATTCTATGATTCTGTATTTCTTTCTAAATGCAGAAACTGAAATGCCAGTACATACCACATTTCCCAAATCCACTTTTGAAAAAGTGCCTTTGCAGGGTAACTGTGGTTAGAAAACTAGAAACCTTATAGGGGTCCTGTCTTCACTGTTTTCTGAAATTCAACTCCTTGTGAATTTGTGCCATTGTTTTCATTTCTGCATAGCTGTGTTCACATGACTGAACTATCTTACTAAGGTTTGGAAATGTCACTCTCTACTATTTCAAACTAATTATAATTAAGATCAGCTCATTTCCAAGGAAATAAATAATTTCATTTCTTTTCCACAGAACCAGATGAATAACTCGCAGCACAGTTAACCACATTCATGCAACGTGCCAATGAAAGCTGCTTATCATCAGGATGAAGAAGAGTGCCACAATTTCCTTTAACTCAGCTGAATATGCTGGTATCTTTTATATCCATTTGACCACTTCATGCTCTAACAATTCTGATTGCTGTGAAGCTGTGGCTGCCCCATCCCTGGCAGTGTTCGAGGGAGGGTGGACGGGGCTTTGAGCAACCTGGTCTAGTGGATGGGGTCCCTGCCTGTGGCAGGGGGTTGGAACTGGATGAGCTTTAAGGTCCCTTCCAGCCCAAATCGTTCTATGACTCTATGTGATTGCATGTTAATTGGTGAAGAGGGCTGTCCCAAAGCCAGGCAGATTATCAGCCCTCCAGTGATTTTGATCACAGTGGGGTCAGAGGCTCAGCAGAGGTACAACAAGCCCAAGGAAGGTACAATTCCCAATCACAGCTACCAGGCTTCAAGAGGAACAGGGATTCTTTTCTGGGATATAGAGCAGAGCCCCGAAGGGGAACAGGAGAAGCTGCAGCACTTAAAAGTACAAAATCAGACTGTTTCCTTCTTCAGCACCTATCACCACTGAGCTGGGTTGGGACACCCCATAAATGATCACAGAGAGAAGCCTCATCTTAATGTGGGGGGAATTATGCTTGCCATTTCTAGGGTTATTCCTGCTAAAACAGACAGACCCTCAAGACTCTGAGTGACAAGAGAGGAGAGCATAGCTGGGGATCAGCAACCAAGCCAGCCTGTGCTGCACAGACGTCTCAGTTACTATCAGACTAGATTCCTGAGGCACAGCTGATCGTACTGTAATCTTTTAATGCAAAACACCACTGAATTTTGGGACTGGGACTGTGGGACAGAGTGCAAAAGTTGGGAGGCATGGGGGTAATCTCGGTTGTCCCAAGCTGAGCCTCCCATGCTTATAAGTCAAAGCCCTACTAAAAGGTTGAAAGTTATAACCATGTCATTTGTATCTCCTTTGTTTATTCATGTTTTAGAACAAGCTTCCAAGATGCTTCAGTTACTAATACTGGCAGACACTGCTTTTATATGAGCAGTCTGTATAAATTACTGGAGACTATTAATTTCTGGAGACTTATAGCACAGCTTTCAAAAACTTTTTTGTGGTCGAAGTATTTTCTAGCTTATGAACTAACTTTTAAATATCAAAACACTCTTGGATACAAATAAGATTTACAAGGAGAAAACAACAACTTCAGAGGCTGGTGATCATGTTTAGGAACCACAATTGATTATGGAAAGGTTAGATATTCTACAAAAAGGAAACATGTCAAAAACAGGAGGCAGAGATAAGATCAAGGAAATATGATGCTAGGCTTAGTAACTGAGGTCATGTAGAGATTGTTCTTAAGGAATTAGTGTATTACTGGCTGCTCAGTGGTCACCCATTTTCTGACCCTACGCTTGATGAATTCAGTCCTGTAAGTCACCTCCACTGAAGATGGCTCCCTAAACCAGTATTAGCATCACCATTACATCTTCATGACAGGTTATACTGTTTGTATCCTGTAAGTTGTTCTTCCTCCTACTTTTCTGTTTGCTATTGTTTAAAATAGTTGCACTCGGAGACTTCCACTGGGATACAGGCATAGTTGCTATTCTGCACCTAGGATTTATTTGAGTGGCAATCATTTCTCCATTTCCCATTGAAAATAAATTTGAATCCAGTAGTGATAAAGATTTCCTAGCAAACAGCATGATGTGATTCCCTCTGCTTCTCTGCCCCATCTAATGCCTTCGGCATCTTCTGTCTCCTGGCCAAGCCAGACAAGTCCACTACCCCTTCCCATTCAAACCCCTGTGGACTGACAAAAAGAAAATTTCAGTCTATTTTAGGGTCATTTCGTGTTTACCTGGAGTGGCATCTTCTGGGATGTCAAAGGAATACACTGGCTTGGAGAATTTGGGGATATGGTCATTAACATCGCTAACAGTGATGTTTATTCTCATGTCTGAGGACTGCAGGCCATCATCAGCACGAACCAGCAAGGAGTACTTGGAGCGGCGCTCCCGGTCCAGGCGCTTGGTGGCTATCAGGTCTCCTGACTCAGGGTCGATGTGGAAGCTATCATCCGCACCACTGATGATAGTGTATGTGACGAGGGCATTGGCTCCCTAAGTAAAAACAGAAGTGGTTAAATCAAGATATTTGCCAGGAAAACCACATCATAATTTTCTGTAAGACAAGAATCATTCCAGTAACAGCACTTGGCGAATATTTGTCAGAACAGTTTCCTTTAACAAACAGCTTTCCTGCCCAGTCCCTGTATCAGATGCCCAGTAAAGACACATGCACAAACAGCTTTTATTTATGAGCCATGAAATGATGAGGTTACCCAGATACATTTTGCTCCTGCCAGTGGGATCAGCTCTGTCCTTCTCAATCCCTGGAGGTGGGATGGAGGGAGGAGGAGAGGGAGAAGGGATGCGAGGAAGGAGGGCCAAGGATGGCCGCACAGCAGCTCCACCAAAGCATGGCCAGAGCTGCAGTCCCTGGTCAGCAGAAACTCATGGGAGCCATGCTTGCAGCAGCCTCTCAAAGGCCAATTTCTGCATGGAGATAAATTTACCCTTGAAAATAATCAGCCCCAGAGTGACAAATCATCTGTCCTTAAAATCATAGTTCTTGGTTGTGCTGGAAGTCAAAAGCATCAGCTTTTGGATCAAAGAAAGCATCTCATTCATCCTTGGAAAAACAGGATTGGTCTGAGCATTTTGGTTAAAAGGAAAATCAAGGAAAAGTAATGTTACATGAAAAAATGATCAATGCTTTTTTTTTTTTTCCCCCACCCCTTAAAGGTTGAAATTAAAACTTAGGGAAAAAATGTAGAAACTTCAATTCAAAAAATATTGACACACTGCATTTTGTCTCAGCCCTATTCTGTTGCAAACACTGAGAAAAGTCACTTGCAGACAGTCTGTATCATTGATTATTAACAAGAAAATCAATCCATTCTACAGATCTTATCCCTGAGGAGTACTGAGGTTTCCTGGGAAAAGGGATGCTACCTGAGTTCCATTTTCACCCGTCTCCTCGGGCTGGGAAGGTGGTTAAAGCTGGCTCTGGCAGCCAGGAGCTGGTCCTGGGGATACGAGGGGCTGGCTAGAAAACACAGCACCAGCTTGGGTGACATTTCCACCAAAAGCCAGTACTTTGGTCTTTAAGGGAAAACAGAAAGAGACCTGAGATCCTGTGTTCTTCCAAGCCAGGCTTAAGGGAACTGAGGTTTTGATAACCTCCATCATCGGATACATGTACCTGTACCCCATGTGCTAACTATGCGTTTTGGGGGGGCCAGGAGGTATTTCCTGTGCCCTCCCCTCAGATTTCACAGCTGAACCCTGCCACTGGCACACCAGTGGTGTTCTGCGGTGAACAAAAGATCAAAGAGACCAGAAATTCTGCAGCTGTTTCGAGCACTCTTGCCTAAAAAAGCAAATTAAGAGAGATAAACACCCACTTGTATTTGTGAGACAGGAGACAAGCGTTAGTTACCTGACCTCATGGGAGTGCCTCTTGCCAAACTGTCTCTCTGGGGTGTTGTTTCAAAGAGTTGTTTCAAACCTGAGCTAACTGATAAAGTGAAATTTAGAAAGAAAACAAGCTTCTGCAGGTGCCCAGCCCTGAACTGCTGCACACAGGGCTCCAGCACACACAGTGTCTGTGTGCTCAAGTGTACCTGGGGAAGGCACATGTCTTCCTCCAATTGTGTAGCTTAGCAAAAACGGTGGATGAGAGTTTAGGATTCCAGAGGTGACCATGTTCTTTCATCTCGTCTGACTAGCTAGCATCTTCCTAAGAGAGTGCAGCTAAAAATGCAGCCGTGTGTGATGTTGTTTAATCAAAGTAGTAACTTTACATGAGTTTGGTGAGACCCAAAACAAAATACAGGCATGTAAAACCTACTAAAAAGCTGAGCAGAAACTTCCCATCGACAACTGACTTTAAAAAAGCTGCAAAGTGCTAGAAGCTTTTGTAATTGTTAAATCCTTTAGTACCACTTAGCACTTCAAGGATGTCTTTAAGTGTTTCCTCAGCTCTGTACGATGTCCCTATTACAACAGACAAGGGTTTGAAATTTTCTGCCTTCATACTACCATGTTAAAATATTTGTAGGAGAGTTCTTGCACACCACTCAGCCATAAGTTTTAATGGCTCATTTCCCCTTTTGAAGCTAAAACTTGGATTCTGAAAGCACCTGTGCATGTAGCAAAGGCTGCGTGCTGATGTACTGAGGGGCATATATGGGTTGCATGGCAAAGAAGGAAGCCAGAAACGTGTAATGTCATAGGAATATTGTACGAAAGAAAAGGTAAGGATCTCAACCCTAAACTGCACATTGCTAAAAAACCTTGGGCTCTTTGTAAACGGGTTTAGTTACAAATGTTCTGGTAGGGAAATTGAAATCATTCCTTTTTATAAAAAGCTCAACTGACTTCTGTGTAAGGTAACAAACCAATTCCCACTGCATGGAGTGCTTCAGAATGGCTAACCTATTAGATGCAGTTTAGGAATGGTCAAGAAGAGGCTGGAGCATAATACTGCTAAAATCTTAGCTGTCTGTTTGCCATATCACAGCAGAGGGTGGCAGCTCAATATTTATTTCTTCCAAATCTGAAGACAAACAGCTGGAATTTTTGTTACAGATATGCACCTTTCCAAAATCCCATTTCTTGTCTGTCTGTCAGACTGCTATCAGAAAACAAAGGGAAGAACAAAAAGCTCATGATCACATTGGTACCATTCCTGGGGGTGTTCCAATGGTTCCCTCTGCAGCAGTAAGATTAAGTACATCAATTAACATTCACAAGATGACTAACCAAGCTAACACAAAATAGGCCAGAAATAAATTTCTCTTGAGGAGGTTGAATTACCTTATTATTTGAATGCAAGAATTGCTTGTTGTCAAGTGTAACCCTATATTTTAATGACAACACTAACTTCTTTGTATGCTTATATTGATTTTTTAGGCCTTTCCCCAGCGGAAAGAATCAGTTCAAGTGAATGAAACAATGATTAACATTCTCATAACTTACTTTCCACAAGAAATTAATACCCCAAGTGATATGTGTATATATTTGCCTGACACATACAACAAGACTGCAATATCCCCCCACTAAGCTGACTGGCCAACTGTTTAACATCAGTTGCTCAAAGGCTTTACCCAGTTTCTTAATAGCCCCTTAGTTGCAGCGTCCTCACAGTAATGAATCTAAGGAGGCAAAATGATTTTGCAAATAGTTTCATGTACAGAGCACATATTTTTGTATTATTTCTTTCCTCTTTTTTTTAGTGAAATAAATCATTCTTTAGGAAATTATAATATTGATATTAAATAGTTACAGTCCAAGGGTTAGTGGGCATTATCGAAAACTTTCTTGTTCTCCAAGGCTCCTCTGATATTAATTTTATTACACACCTTGAAATTGGGCTCAAATACAACAGCTCTGCTGCAAAGCTAGTTTAGATCTCAAGCTGTGGCCTTAAACTGAATGTCAATATATCCTTATCCCAAGCTGGGCAGTCCAGCACCTTCACCAAGTCATCGGGTATGGTACATGATGAGACTGAAAACAAAAAGATCATCTAAAATGAAAACGTGGAGTATTTTTACAAGGGCATGTAGTGATAGGACGAGGGGGGATGGCTTTAGACTGACGAAGGGAAGATTTAGATTAGACATTAGGAATAAATTCTTTACTTTGAGGTTGCACAGAGAAGCTGTGGCTACCCCATCCCTGGCAGTGTTCAAGGTCAGGCTGGACGGGGCTTGAAGCAACCTGGTCTAGTGTGTCCCCTGTAGGGGGTTGGAAATGGACGAGCTTTAAGGTCCCTTCTAACCCAAACCATTCCATGACTCCATGATTTTTTGCCATTAGTGGAGCTGCTCATTGAGGGATGTTAGGAAAACATTAATTCATGACATGCAAACTGTTACATACAAGCAACAGAGTATTTATCTAACTTGCTAGTGTGTGTTTGCCTCTGTGTGACTCCATGATACCGACACAGTTTTGTGAATAGCCCAAACGCAGTTCAAAGCATGATCACAATGACTCCCAAGGCCAAGCTCTCATGAAGGCAACAAGGGAACAGGTAAACCCACATATTTCCAGAATAGCATTTTTAGGACAGATACTCAAATATGAAACCACACTCCTACCTCATCAGCATCCATGGCTGTCAGCTGCAATATTTTTGACCCATCTCCTATATTCTCTTCTACAGTGAGATCAAGCATATCTGTGGGGAATACTGGTGGGTTGTCATTGATATCCTGAAGAGTTATTTCCACCTGTAAAAAGCAGGAATGGGAAAAAGTTGTGTGAACACTGTGAATTAGACACTGATTGGACCTGAATGTTACAAATCACATAATTTTGAAAGAAATCAGGTAAATTGTTCTTAATCGCATGAATTAGAACGTTCCCAAATCACACCAACAATAGGAAAAGTCCCTCCAGATATTAAAATTCCACGTTGTTATAAAACACGCATAAGAAAGCCTCTAACATAAATAAAGTTAATTTGACTTGATGATAGCAACTGATTTTAAATTGTCCTAGTCTAGTTTATATTGGAAAAGATCCACTGATAGACTGTCACTGTAATCCTCAAAGTCGGCCCCTGGAGGATAGCTGCCAAGTCGCGGGGCAGGAGATCATTCAACCATAAAATGCTGCCTGACATAAAGATGAGGTGGTGTAAAATTCTCCCTGAAATGTTTATATATTGGCAACCCCCGGTTCCGAGGGAGGAAAAAACACCCTAGAACTTTAGGCTTAAAAAAAAACCCAAAAAAATCCCTTTTTCTCTCTCTCAAAGCTCTCCTCTAAATGCAAGCATAAACGTTACTCTAGAAGCACCCACTAGCATCTATCCTCCTTGCCCATGCACACCTAAACAGAAGTTCTTTTCATGCACAATATCCTTCACGCACAGTATCACACACCATATCTCTGTATGTTTATCCAAATAGTAGTGATAGCTCCTGAAAAGTTGTTGTGTGTTCTTTATTCCTAGTTTTTCATAAGCAAGATTGCTGCCCTGCTGATGCCAATTCAAAAAGCTCCGTTTTGCTTTGTTGCTGGGTATGGCACGTAATATTGCAAAGAACAAAAGAAAGAGAGGACACAGCTGGCTTACATTTATCACGCAAAAAGGCAGCTTGTTTTGGACCTAAAGTATTAAACGGCCACCAAAATCTGAAGACCCAATAGGAAAACTGAGGAGCAGAAGGAAGTCTGTCTTTATTGCTCATAAAGGAAGAGAGAAAGGTAGTTAAGGCTGTTGCATAGGAAGGGAGGGAAAGATATGGATGACTTAAGGAAGATACCTAGATTGACAGACAAAATATTACAGTATCTACCATGCCATTATCCACAAGGGATCTCCCTGCACTTTGTTGAAAATACACAGGTGAGACTGCTCTGGATATAATCAACACAGACATTTCTGGTGATCTGAAGTCCATAATTTCTACTGTTTCTAGTCACCTGCCACATATTTTTCTTTTTTCATGTTGTTTTCATACAGGCCACCACCTGGCAAGCCATTCCGACTTGATCAACAGGATGATCCCAAAGACAAACAGTTTGGTAACGGAGGCTTGGCTGTCCCTGCAGAACAACTGAGTCACACAGGTTCACTTGCTGTATCTTTCCCTGAGCTCTCACGGGCTGCAACCTAGGGCCATTGGTCCTCCTTGGGCTTCCTGAGACCACATCCTGAAGGATGTTCCATCTTTTCATCCTCTTCCCAAAGCCAACTGGTTTGGAAAGCCTAACATTTCCACCAGTGCTAGACTTTGTGATGGAACAGATTTGGTGTGCACGCTATTCTCCTTCATTAAACACCCTGAAAATATGAACTGCTGTAGATCTATAAATACTCTGTGAGTATATTTGATCATGGCACACCCATCTCTTCTGCCTCAGACGATGTTTCTAATGCAGAGAAGGCTGCAAGGAGCTCATCTGTTTCCCTGATAAACACTTTTCCTCCAACAGGAGTTCTCCAGAAGGTGGAGAAATGTGGACTGTCGTGAAAACCTTATGGCTCCACTGGTCAGTGTGCACACCACAGAGGGAGACACCTTCCACCCAGGGATCTAAGCCATCCTCAGTCACTTCAAGTAAGTTAGCTTGTTTTTTTTCTTTTCTTTTCTTTTTCAGTTTGTGTTCAATATTTATGCCCACAGTAGGTTACTGTTATGGTCAGCCCGCCAGAACTTTCCCATCGCATTAAAGAGAACTGAAGTGTCTTTAAAAACAGAGGAAATATTACATGACTATTACAGCTATATCTGCTGGAAGTGCAGACAAAACATTGATCCTATAAGCCTTACATGGCCGTTTATAGAAGACCATTATTTATTTATACCATCTCTAATTCTTCTGACCGCTCACAAATGATACACAAAACACTTCATAGCTTGAGACAGATTAACCCAGAAGGTTTTATTGTTAAATTCAAACCAGAAGCCCAAGCAGTGCTGACCAGAGCATCACAACCTCTAACTAACTAACCAGACACAAACTCTCAGAGAAAAAAAAAGAGTTTTCATGTCACTACATCTGAACGACAGTCACAGAAATGGGAGAGATACAGTAGAAATGACAGAGGAAGGATTTTGCCAAGTGGGTCCTGCCCCATGAGCTGGCTCTTCCTCTTGAAATACAGCATTCCCCAGATATGGTGTCAAGGTAAAGCAGCTGCATAACTCTGCAGTTTATTTATTCATGCCCTATATGTCATGCACAGCTAATGTTTCAGATGCAGGTGACATTTCACCACAGAAATCCATTTTCAGGGTAAGAGATAGCCCTTTATAAAAATCATATGAAAAATATATGACAACTTTTGGGGGGTTCAGGTTAGGAGCAGTGCCTTGCCTGCAGCTTACACAATGTAAAGTAGTCAGAATCTAAGAATACAGATGGCTAAGGGCTGTGGGACAAAATAAATTCATTATACAGTCAGATTCCAGAGAACTAGGGAGGGGGAGAAAAGAGAGAGAAGATTAAAAGAGGAAGTAATTTTATCCTGAAAAATCAGCTCACAAGTGAAAAAAGCCCGTGTACTTTACACTGAAGATGTGCTTTAGATGATGGAAAAATAAGAAATTCTCAAATACGGGACAGACATTTTTAGAAAGACACCACAATATTGTTAGCAAGCATCCACACCATGATTTACTATTTGTCCACAAGGCTTAGATAATGCATATTCCTTCATAATTCACTGCTGGCTAAGTCTAACTGGCTTCCCTGTGTAAAGCTATCTTTTTACTTCTGTTATTACTTCAGCTTATAGGCTATTGCAAACCTAAGGAATAAGATCCAGGAATGTGCCCGTTTGCAGAAATTTCACTCAAGTAACACATCTCTGAGAAGGACTTGAGAAAAGTCCTCACATTTTCCCTAAAACAAAAGAGTCCATTAAGTTTCATGCCAGAAGCCTCCTTTAAGAAAATATACATCCTAAATGAGTTCAAGTGTAAACTGAATGTCCAGTCTTCTATTCAGGAGCTCAGAAATTAACTTCACTATGAAATTACTTCAGAAGCTCCAACCCCAAGCAGGAGCTCACACAACAACCACAGAGCCTTTCATTGCCACGGGATACTGGAAGATTTCAACATGTCTTATCACATCTTTACTGGGGAGGGAAAAGAAGTACACAGAGCTTTAATCAAACATCTAAGCTAAATCTCTCCCCAATTCACTGCCACTATGTTTCTAATCCAACATTACCTTTGCATAAAGATAACGAAGTGTGTCATTTGTATTCTTGAAACACATGGTTTGATTACTACCAATTAATAATGATGTGCAGTTCTGCCTCAGGCACAATGAAGGCAAGACAAGGTGGTCGTGGCAGTACTACCGGCTGTCTGTACCACGGGCATTGCGCTCAGAAGCGTCTACAGAACACGTGCTGTGCTCTCAGTCTGCATCAATGGCAAAACACCCACCAGTGACAACAGCAAGTATACAAGAATAAATATCTAGGAAACCAAAGGCCTGAAAACCTGAAATGTGCCACAGGAAGAAAAACAGGGTGCTTAAGGGATTTGTCCAAACCTTGGTCCCTAGAACAGGAAGGAACATCTGTACAACTCTAGGAAGCAACATGCCCAGGCTACTTGGAAAGTGATAATCACCACCCCCTTCTCCAAACCCATCCACCACAGGTAATATTCTTGCCTGACCTCAAAACCATCAATCAGTGTAACTCTCTGGTGGTCCAGGCACTGACGAATGCTTTGCTCCCTCGAAAAGCCTTGAATTTCTGCAGAAGCCATGCAACATAGTCACAGACACTTCTAGATCTGTTAAGACTGCAATGGCAAACTGAAGAATAGATTCAAAATACTGCCTTGCTTTATTTGTTCAAGGGGAAATGAAAAAAAACACCCAAAAAAACCAAAACCAGAAAGCTTTGTTCTATCCATGTGTGTGTGTGTAAATCTCCACAAAATCACTCTACTTTTGTACATGTTCTAATATAATGCTTTTCCCTCGCTTTTAATGTGTCTAAAAAGAAACACTGAAAATTAAAGTTTTGTAGAAAAATACATGTTGCTTATTTACTATGGCTTGTAAAATAAAAACAATCATTTTCCAGATCAACATCTGTGCAAACTATCTTTACATGAGTGGTTTTTTTGTTTGTGTGATTATGTTTGTTTCAACCTATATTAAGCTAAGATGCAAAAATACAGAGATACAAGAAACCACGGAGATTAGCAAAAGTTGCAAGTCAAACAATACTACAGATTTCCCCATGTCAGAATCCAGTTTCTTGTTCTCACAAAACTATCATGTGCCTGTCAGAGTCACAGATGATTAATCCATCCTCATCTGCAAGAATCTGATTGCTCAGCCTGTTGTCATGGAGAGTTGTAAAACAGAGAAAGTATTAATTACTTTGATCCTTTTAAGATTCTTATTTGCCACTTAAATTAGCCTCTTGTGTTTTTTCCTCCATAAACAAATTCAGAACAGATTGAGGCAGGGCAGCATGCACATCAAACAGTTTTGACTTCATTTACTTTAAATGTAGATGTAAGAAAAGTACAAGTTCTTTTCTCCATTCAGACAAACCTCAGGTCTTAACAGATACCAGGAATCACAGCAGGACCTCACTTCATAAAGCAGACAGTATCTGAACACAAGAAGTCACTGGGCAACTCACTGTTGCTTCAAAATGTTGTCTTTACTTTGAAGAAAGTTGAAAATGCTGTCTTCGAAGTAACCGATGGCATTTATGAAGACTATATGTGAAAGAGACTCTTTACAAAGAGCGATGCTACAGTGCAAAGTCTTCGATAGCTTCACACTTTGTACTCGGTTCTGAAAACATTTATTTGGGAGAGGGGGAGGAGGAGAAACTTAATTATGATGGAAATCAAGAAAAAAAGATTTATTTTTTTTTTCTGGTTAGCCAAAATGAATATGAATTTGCATTTGAATAATCAATTCTCATACTTAGTCAAAATAATTTGTTGAATTAAGATACAGTTGTTAAAAGATAGTTTCATTTCTTAGAAAAGAACCATCCACTTCAAAAATACTAGTACCCCAGACAATCATTGCTGAACAGGCTAGACAAATTCCATGCTCAACATAAAAAGCTTAATATGAGAGTTTTATTGTGGAACAAGAAATTATTTTAGTGATCAGTCTTACTCAGTTTATGATCTACAAAGGTATGTAAAATAAAACATTGCACTGGAAGGCAATGTGCCAAAGTCTATCCAATCATAACACCTATAAGCTAATGGGCTCGTTTGGCCAGAACCTATTCCTCTGGCTTATTACACCTATTAACATTTATTTGTCTTTTATTTCAAGGTGAGGAAGGTTTATAGACAGAATACTTTTCTCAGATTCTTACATCTACCAAATGAAAATGAGAGATAAAAGAAAAGATGCCACAGAAAACCTGAATGAGCTCACACGGCAGCAGCAAGTTTCACTGGGAGCCCCAAAACGCACACAGTAATTCTTGCCTGCAGCCACCCTATCTGCATTACATGCTCAATCACGGATCTATAGATAGAATACGACCTAAGAAGAAAGGAACTCCCAGACATCTCCTGTGTTCAATACTTCTTCAAACGCTACACCTCTTTGATTAAACATCAGAGTGGAAAGGCGACAGCTTTTCTTTCAATTTATACATTGTTGAGTCATTCTTCTTCCCTTTGCTCACTGCTGTGATGTTCACTGCCTCTCTCGAGGTACCATCTAATAGTCTACAGGCAGCATTGGCACATGTTGCCCTGAAGACTTTTGTTTATGCTGAAGTCATTATATGATCCTTCATATTGAAAGAAAACAACTTAAAGGAGCTTATTCTTTGCTGGAGACTGTGGTAGTGTGTTATCAACTTTAACAGAACTAAAGAGAAAAGAATTCTACTCCCCATCCCTTGGTAAACATTCTATATAATATCATTCATGTTGATAAAAGAGAAAAACTCAACTATTAATTTACCACATCCATGTAACTAACTGAAGAACCTGGCCAACATTTGTCATTTTTCTCCTGCCTCCACCACTTTGGCCTTTTTGTTCATCCAGCAAGCAATGCTTTGTTAATGCTGGGAAACACACATGTATGTGTAGATTCCTTCTTTACTGATGTGAGTAACCATATGAGCTACTCACATCAGTGAACTTATAGTTACACTGAGCATTTCGAAGAATCACGCATGCACTGGTCCTTCAAACTGTGAAGGCAAGGGAACAGAAAGATTAAGTACCAAGAGTGCAAGCAAGCAAAAATGCATTTCCAGAAAGAAAAGAAGAAAAATACTTTTTTTATATATGTATATCTTGATATTCCTAGAATAGCTCTAAAATAATGCTTCTAATAATGCTAAAAACCCATAGGCTGTCCTGAACCAGTTTCTCACCTTGCTCTAATAAAATACTGGGAAACAATAAGCATGGGGGTGAAAAAGAAACACATTTTCAAATTACTTGAATAACCAATAATAGCAGAGCTCGGGACGCTGGAAAACCTGAACTACAGAACATGCATATTTACAATTTCAACAACAAGATGTAAAGCCCATTTACAAAGAAACATCCTGGGACAAGGCAATAGCTTTTGCTCTCTTTTTGCTTAGAAAGGTTGAATGAGGCATCTGAATATCCCATTTTCCAGGAGGCAAACAATCCCAGTGCGTGCTAGCACAGTAAAAATCACATTAGTCTATCATGCTTCTAGTACACTACAGGCAAAATCCCTAATTTTAGGTGACAAGGACAAGCACACAGGCAATCTACAGATGTGTCAGCTGTACCCTTAGACATTTAGGATCTCTCCACAGGAGACCAGGTCACAAGACTTAATTTTGATATCTGAGCTTAAGAGTAATTTAAGGAAAAAGAGGATGTGAATGCTGTGCTGTGCTACACGACTGCCCACTCCAATCCCCCCAGTGCAGATCAAATATCAACCCAGCAAAAGACAGCAGTTTAAGCCCATCTAGAAGAGGGATTATAGCGATATTCCTTTTTCCCTCCTCACAAAATCAGGAATTACTACTGATAATCAACCTTGAAATTGGTTGGAAACTTAGGGATGAATGCATTTTGTCAATATGTTTTATTTTCTCGATTAAATCTCCATATGCATGGAAATACCGTTAATAAGATTGATATGTAATGCTGTAGTTTTAATCTGTGGGCTCTAATTCCAGTATTTTAACACTGAGTAACTTTCTGGAGTTAAAATCATACTGTAAAGTACGGTTTAGTGGGGCAACTCACATTTGCAAAGCATCTCACTTCTACAAAGCATCATATTTTCTAAACAATGCTAGGAGATCCGAGTGCTTTCAGAAACGCAGTGGTTTAACTGACACTGGCCTAGAATGGTTGGAAGAGACTTTTAAATGGCTGGAAAGTTGGAAGATACCTTTAAAGCTCATCCAGCTCCAACCCCTGCCATGGGCAGGGACACCTTCCACTAGAGCAGGTTGCTCCAAGCCCCTGGTGTCCAACCTGGCCTTGAACACTGCCAGGGATGGGGCACCCACAGCTTCTCTGGGCACCCTGTGCCAGTGCCTCAGCACCCTCATAGTGAAGAATTTCTTCCTTATAGCTAAGCTAAATCGAGCATAATCTGCTCTTATCATTATTTTAAAAGATGTTACTTTCTCGCGTTGTCTCAAACAAATATTCACCTTAGTGCTGCAAAGAAAAGGTGCCATAACTTACTTCTTTTTTCTCTCCCTCCTGCCCTCACCCGCTCCCCTTTCCTATTTTAAAGGTGACCATTGGGAGTTGCACTGCCTGGAGTCTTGATTAAATGTTTCACTGCATCCAGAACACTTCATCATGCAGCACAGCCAAAATCTATTATGGCTTGCAAATGACTCATGCTTTAGCTATGAGAAGACCATAATGAAGAACATTTTACATAAAAATGCCAAAAAGGCTGGTAATTTAATCTTGATTCTAAGTAGGTATGCAAGGTCTCTGCATTCAGCCTGCGCAGACAATAAGGCATTGTCTGGAAATGTGGTACCTACTGCTACATCTAACTTTTCAGCAGAGTCCAGATGATATTGCCACTGAAAAGAAATAGCTTGTTGTAGTGAGAGAGCTGCAAATACTGCTTTTAGCAGACATGCAGTGTTATTTATCCATTTGTGCTAGGGGTCCATCATTACCTGGGTAGAATATTCATTAAAGCCCAGCGACGTGGGAAACAGCATTATTAGCCTGTCAGTAAACACGTGTGGCTGAAAAATCGTGTCCCTCCACACGCTCACAGAAAGAGACGAATAAACACCAGAGCAGCATACAGAACTTAACTTTAGAAACTCATTTGCAGCACATACTCCTCTCAGGCATACCATATATCACAGAAGGAGACACAAGTGGTAACCTGACCACTGGAGCCAAGCGCTTGTCCCCGATGCTCAGCGGCTCCTTGGTCCCAAGTCAGAAGCAAAGATGCTCTCCGCGCTTCCCAAGGTGAGGGTGACTGCCTCCACTTCTGCCAAGCCACTCACATGTTCAGATACCACATGTCAGGTCACTCCAAGGCTTTGTTATGATGTGGTGTTATGCACCCCACAGAATATGGAAATGAAAGGTCAGATATTCAAATGCAAGTACAGCAAACAACCCAGGGCAACCCAGACTATGTTCCAGTTACCAATTAGTTACTGCTTGGGCATGTTACATGCACACAGCCACAACGACAGCATTCCTGAAGCAAAAGCAACTACATCTGCCAACCCAACAGAAGGCCACAGAGCCAGGGCAGAACATTGGTATCTCCTATCCCAGTCTCCAAACGCCTGCAGTGTCTCACTGAGGATGGGGTGCAGTAACAACTGAGTGTGACTTTGAGGACCAACCATGTTGTTTGAAAACCCAGAGCACAAAAGAAGGTTTTTCTGAAGGTGAAGCAAGCCATTTTGCCATTCCCGCTCTTCTTGAAATCAATATTTTAAAGTACTTGTTTAAGTGCTACATTATTTACTGTTCTCTAAAGAGAGGCAAGGTCTCACATGCAACAGAGGGAATTCAGACTGGGTTAAGGAATGCACTATTCAAACCTTGGTTAATTTAAGAAAGCAACAGCATGCTGACTTTAAAACACGCATCAGAACACATAATCATATACATGGAAACACAAGGTAAACCAGCTTCACAATAAATGAGATACACACATCAAAATGGTACAAGGAATGCAAATGGTAAGAAATGCTACAAGCAGTCATGTTTTTTCCCTCCTTCACCACAAAAACCATAATGAAATACAGGTTATTTTGTCAATAGTGGTAAACAAGTAACATGTGTATCAGCCAATATTCACACAGCTTACCAAAGCAACCGCTGTGTGTACCAGCACGACCAGTTTACTGCAGCAGCAGGTGAGAGGTACAATAGCCTCTTGCTCTGCTGCTGCCAGGGCACTGTGCATGGTGAGGAGGGCAGTGATTGCAGAGTGGCTCCATCCATCTGCCCCTCAAGTGCTGAGTCAGCAGCACTGCTTGGCCTCAGCATGGACCACAAAAACTCCTCTACCCATCCTTTCCCTGCCTACCCATAGATGCTGGGACACAGAATGGATTGGACTGGAAAAGACCTTAAAGCTCATCCAGTTCCACCCCCCTGCCATGGGCAGGGACACCTTCCACTAGAGCAGGTTGCTCCAAGCCCCTGTGTCCAACCTGGCCTTGAACACTGCCAGGGATGGGACAGCCACAGCTTCTCTGGGCACCCTGTGTCAGTGTATCACAACCCTCATAGTAAAGAATTCCTTCTGTGTGCACACATGCAGTCCTGTGCCACCTCCTCAGATAAAATGGGCAATTTTCTCATAAAGACATTAATTCTTCTGTAGTACAAAACCTATTCCAAATAACTGCCAAACCAAAAGAAACACTTGGCAAACACTTGCTCATGAGGTTTTTCTCTTCTGGTTTGGCTTTTTGTTGTTTTTTTTTTGTTAAATACTTAAAATGTTATACATTTGGGAACCATTTAATTTATAACTTTGCATTTAATTAAATGAGGTCTACTGCCATGTAATAAGAAAAGGATTGAATTGGTAAGAACACTTCTGCTCTTGCCAGAAAAAAAAAAAAGAAAGAAAGAAAAGGTAAGCATTAGCAGTTTGAGGATGGGAATGTCATACATATAAACTAAATAAATCACCTAGTTAAACCTACAGGTGTGACATTTAAGACATGTTTGGTCATAACATGGATAATATGGGTCTTATGGGCAGTTGTATGGAAAGAGGTAAGCTTCAAAGTTGGTTTCAAAGCATGTTGGATGGGGCTAGGAGCAACCTGGTCTAGTGGAAGAGGTTCCTGCCCATGGCAGGGAGTTGGAACTGGATGAGCTTTAAGGTCCCTTCCAACCCAAAATATTCTATGACTCTATGATCACGACAACAGGGTAAATCCACCTCCCCTAACTGAAGGCTGCCCAAACAGCAAAAGAAAAGCTCCTTACCCAGAGCCAAGGTAGAAGCAGCATTGCTATAGTCACTTAAGAAACCATAGGGTTTTTTCTGTGAGTGGAAGGGAATTAAAGATGTAAGACTGAAGACTGACTGATATTTGCAGCGGTATGAGGGCCTTATAGTGGCACACCTTTCTGAGAAGAAACTTTATATGAGTCTAATAGATTTTAGCAAATAAACCATGTAAGGCCCAAGTTACTTTCCAGTTTCACACTTACAACACTGTCATTTTCTAGAAATGCCTAACAGCGTTCCCCCACAGCATTAGAGGTGGCTACCAGGGAACCGCAGGGCTAGAAACTCCAAATGTTTTTACATCCTCCTACAACTTCCAGGGAAATGCCCCCCTCATCTTATTTTTCTGCAGCAGCTTCACGTCTGCTCCTGCAGCACTGCAGATGGGCTTCCCTCCCTGTGGCCAAGGGCCACTTGCGCCCAAAAAGGTTTTTTTATGTGGCCATAGACAGACCTTCTCATTGTGGCTGCACTCAGCAGACCCAGCTGACCACCAAGGCTTTCCCTGCACTTTTCCTTTGATTTTTCTTACTGAGCCATTGGACTTTGGATTTGACATAGAAAATTTAGAAAATCAAGCATTAAAGACTAATTAAAAGGTACCTTTCACACTTATAGTTTCATCACTTCTATAAATATATATGACCTTGTGCACTGAAGAAAAATGAAGCAAAAGAAAAGAGATATTGACAGAAATCACTGGAATAGCTCAAACAGTGTGCTTATGTGGGATTCTTACAGTCATCTTCCTTAATAAAGGATCCGAAATATTTTATGCGAACATAAATTCGGAGTTTTGACTTTTATTGGTTCATAAAGATCTGCTACATCTTTCCTTATATGTAGGACCTACCTCCACTTATGAAGTTACACTCTGTGGCCACTACAGTCAATAACGAGAACTTTAAAATAGTCCAAATCCTCTATCAATATCCAAGTGCTATATTACAGCTCTCTCCCCCAATACCAATGGCTTTGCACCACAGCCAATCTCTAATTGACTTCAGCGTCTTCGAAGATGACACCTTCAAGGAAGAGCAAATAGAAATTGCAGATGTATGTATGTATATAAACACGAGTGGAGTGAATTGATTTATCAGTTTCTGCGGTTAATCCTCAAAGGCTTGGCTGGTATGCTTTTATTCCTTTTCTAGCTTTAGTGTAGTACACTTCTAGGGTGTCTGGGGGGAGAGGACAGAGGTTAACGCCTGATGGTACATGCTGTCCTGCAGCCCTCCTATGGGACACCCCATGACTGACCTGGAGACACTTCACAGCCACCTGTCCCAAAAAACATTAGAAGAATGTGGTTTTATTGCAGGTAGTCCTAAGCGAGCCCTGATTACTGAGTCAGAAATATCACCAGCAGTTGACAACTATAATACAAACACAGCTGTAGGGAAGGCCAGTTGGACTACTCCCGATAAAAGACGACCAAACCAAAGCCTCCCTTCAATCAAGTCAAAATTAACTCTGAGTTTTATAATCTTAGTAAACTTTCAAAGAAAAGAAAAGAGAAGAAAGAAATACACTGGCACTTCTGTATATCTTAATTTCAGTGTGGCAGGAAGCATAAATACCACAAAAGAACAGTTCTTATGGTATTTCCAGCACAAGTGAAACCAAAGAGACTTTTCTTGCTTAGGTCCCTGTCTAATGACCTGACTAAAGTGACTCAGCTATCCCTTGCATTATAGCACTTGGGTTATTCAGCTTTTATCCTGATCATGCCAAATCTTTGATCCTTTGAAAGTTCACCACCACTGGGCATTACTACAAGCCTCTGGATTTTTAAAAACGTATGGGAAGACTTTCAGCAGTGCTGAGAATCACCAGTTTCCTTCTAAGGAACATAGGGGAGGAAAAAAAATCAGAATGAATATTCAAATATAACCATAAGAGAGTCACAAATTCTGCACAGTTTAAGCACCCTTAAAGAAACGACAAAAAATATTATTCTTTCTTTGGAAGAAGCTCAATTTCTTTGCATTTATCCTTAGTTTTTCTTCTCCATTCCTCATAGGTGATTATGTACATCATGTCTTCAATAAGATGTTTATGCTGTGGCATGATTTTTAAGAAATGTATGTTTTTTCTAAGTGCTCTTGTAAGTTAAACTGCAACAGAATCAGCCTTGCTGATTTTAACTGAATCAAGAATTTCTATGCACTGGATGGACAAACTGGCCCACTATCCATGTGGAACAGATTAGAGGATGATCATTCATTGTATGACAATTGCAGCATTTCAATAGCTTTACAAACAATCAAGGAAAAAACAATGTATTTTGAGGACAAAAATGGAATGTTTTACAGTGAAATGATTATATTATATTAAAAGGAAGGAAAACAGAAGCAGGGTAGGCAAAAATTAATATATTAAACTAAAGAAAGTAATAAACTGACTCTTGGTAAGAAAATTCAGCAACAAACCTGGGCATCATGGAGAGGTCTAGAAAGTAATGCTGCACATCCATCCCTCCACACCTCCCCCACCCCTTTTTTAGGACTGTTTCCCCAACCACCACCTAAAATACCCAAATCTCAGTCTCGTTTGATCCTTCCATGGCAACAACTCAGAAGTCTCTGCTAGCTTATAGATTTAATGGTGACAACATAATTACCAATGTGATTTCATAATGAGCAGCTGGTGATAAGGGAACTGGGAAAGCATTATGCCTCAAAGACATCACAGTGTGCTTTACAGCCTGCTATTACTACAAGTAATTGCATAGGAAGTAGAGGTGTGAATGCTCTGTTTAGAAAGAGTCTATAATTGAAAACATACATACCTATCTAGAAACATACAGTTTGAAAAGCACTATTTTAGCATTTGTAAGGAGTTAATAATGTTGCATTCTGCATTTATCAATAGCTGCCTACTACAGTCTTCCAGCAGACTTCTGAAACATGATTAAACACATCTCTGTAGCAGTGAAATGATTACTGTATTTGTCTTCCAGGGGGAAAAAAAAAAAAGGGGGGGGGGGTATAGAGAAACAAGGTGATTTGACTGGTATAATGCAGTTTATGGCAGATACAGCTGCTGGCCTAAGCCCTCACCATTCCTCATTTTCACAGCCAGAATGTGACATAATGCAAAAGCTGTGTGGACACTAAACGATGAAGGGCAGAAGGAAACCTCTCACAAGAAATCTCTGTCTTAATCTCAGCCCCTAAAGAGCCCCCAGAAGTGTGTGTATAATGCAGCCATTCCTTTGGTGATTTCAGTGACCAAACTACAGCACAGAGAAGCAGAAGCTGCTATTAATACTGAAAATATTTCAAGGGATAAGATAAACAGCATCCTCATTTGGAATACTGAGGTACATCATCTAAAAAAATTCTATACCACCATTTGAAAATCAACAATTTGCAAGCAGCAGAAAGATGAGAAATTAATCATATAGTAACTTTAGATTTGTAAACCTACCACGGAAATGTACTACCATGTGGTGAAGGTTTATTCACTGTCTATTCTTACAGTGATGACCATAACATTGAAATAAGCTAGCTACAATACCCCCCACTCCCCAAATATACATAAAATCAAGCTGATAGAAGTTTGTCAAGCTTTTCTATTTATAGAACAAAATAAAACCCCAGTTTGTGTACCCTATTACTCTTTTATGCTATTTATTAAGTAAATCTGTGCATACAGGCATACACAAGTTCAGAATACATAAAATGCTTTGCAGTATTTTTCCACAATTTACCCAGTTCTTATTCTTCAAATACCCTTTAAAGAAACAAATCAAAGCAAAAACTTTTTGAGAACTGGCTCAGGTAATCCACTAGCAAACTGACTTCTGCTTTCCTGAGCAATATCCAGCACCTTAACTGATACCACCACAAATCAAATAACACGCAAGAGCTTCAGCCTGTACCTCCACCTGGATCTGAATGGATCTGGATCTTTCTGCTTTGTAGCAATGATGAAACATAGATACCATTGCTGCTACCTGTTACTACTGTGTAATGGGGAAAAAAAAGAAGTGGGGGAAATAATTAGCATTTTTGAAAAGTCCTTGTGAATTCAGCATTTAGTGACTTACAACCATATGACCTATATCGGACATAATAGACACAATGAAAGTCCTAAATTGTAAAAACCTCTGCAAATATCATGTGGCAAAAATTAAGCACCTGCCAAGCTGGAAAAAACCTGTCCCTCATCTACATTATAGCCTAAATATTATCTAAATAACTCGTAGTATCTTCATCTTCCAGGTCAACTTCATCTAAAATAGCTTTCCCCAGGGGATTTTTGATATCTACAGATGATGAAGTTAAGTGCTGTTCTTTTTCTACAGTATTGTAGAAATATATTCATCTATTACATCTGGTAGCAAGCAATAAATGTGAGTTGATCATGAAACAGGCAAGGAATAAAAAGTTTGAAATGGGAATACATCCAGTAAATTTGCTACACATAGCCTGGTTCTCCGCCTCATCATTAACTCTCTCAACTCATCATTAGCATTAGTTATGCAAATGACCAGAAATTCATTAAAATGAGACTTAAGGATGCGGGAATTAAAAATAGCCAGGAAATTGTTTTCTGAAACAGAAACAAAGACTTGAGGTTGCTTTTGACTATCTGCTGAGTGTGGTGCATTTAACATGAAAAATGCATTTATGTTACCATCTTGATTTACAAATATTAATATAAATTTCTCATAACTTCAGATACACTGCCTTGCTTTGTGGTTCCTATCTGCCTATTCCCAAAGTTTTCAATATAGTATTTAAATGCCTTTTTAAAGGCATCTTTACCTTTCCTTTATGAATCAATAACACACACCCTGCTGTGTGCCATCTGCTGACATGTTGTATTTGGTCTCAAGAGACTTCTTAAGATTATGAATGATAGATTGCTGGTATTTTTAAACCACCTTCCTGATAGCTATTACCTCTGCATTTTTTCCAAGCATACTCTTTACATAGGCATCACCAAACACCACACAACTGCTTTCTTACTTCTTGAAGACTGGTAATTCACATACGCTCTCCAACCAGGCTATGGCAATTCCCCAGCATGAAATGGTGTGCAAAATGCTGCAAGTATTTGCGCTATGCTTCAGGGAGAAAGTTACAGGTTATGATTACAATAATCAGGTTAAAATAATGACAGCAAAAAGAAATGAAGGGGAAATATTTGTAGCAATGCTAATTGATGACTGGATGCACATTCTGGTTTTAGTTACCCCCAAAACAAATCCTGAGAGACTCCAGCAAGGTTAATGCCTTTCTCTCCATGTGTTGCACAGACTAATGTACTTGAACCAAAACAAGCCTATGATACAGGCAAGTTTAAAGGGTTAATTGAAACCGCTTTATGCAGAAATGCAAACCCCTCAAAACTGTCAAAATTAATGAGAAAGGCCAGAAGAAACACTACAGTTCTCCCATCTAGACAGCCAGAACCTACAGTCTGCATCACATTAATAACTGCTATAGGAAATCTGTCCCTATCTTCTAGCTGCGGTATTTATATTTTACAGTCCGTTATCCCTTTAATGCAACAGAGAGGACTTCATCAAGGAATAGAATCCACCACTGCTTTAATCATGTTTGCTAACCCACGCTCTTGAGGCCACAGTAAAACTCTAAACTTGTTAGTAATAGCCCACATTAACATGAACACAAAAATAATGAACATCCAAATTGGGGTCTGGGCTGCTACGAGGCAAGCAAGAAGGAAACCGGGTGCTCATGCTCAGAAGTGTGACAAGACCAGGCTGAGAAGCTAGGTAAGTATTCAGTTAATTTATTTGCTAGAAAAAAAACATGGGTATTAATTTCAAAACAATGAATCCATGGCAAAAAGTTCTCATAGTAAGGGAAGAATGTACTAATTTGAAAAGTTACAGTTAAGTCACACAGCCTTGTTTCCTATAAAGCTCATTTCCTTTACAACCCTCTTGTCCACCAGTCCCATGTGGCCTGAAGAAATTAGGAATGCCTCCTGAAGTTGATTTAACTTTGAACCTCTGAGCAAATGCAAAATAGCCATTAGCATACAGAACTTACAAGCTGACCTGAGTCAACTGGAACGATCCTCTTCACCCTTGTTATTTCTCTCCACTGGGAAAGGTGGATGTGAAGCTCAGGAGGCAGGAGACAGCTAGGAGATTAACAACTCATTTTTCCAGCACTTGGCTCGCAGCAATGCACCACCCTGTATCCCTGCATTTTTAATCTACTGAGTCATCAGCAAGCATCCTCAGATAATATTCTTGTGTAGGTAATGTCACGTCTCGCAACACACTGGTCAAAAATAAAGGCACGACTCTGATGTCACTTGCTTTTCATTTTCTGTGCCACTACATTATATCAATGATCTAGAAATTTCAGAACAAAAAAAAATATCCTGGTCATGCCATATTTGAACTTACTAATTTATACTCTATCGAAACAATTTGATACTCTTCTCTGGCATTTAATATTCATCAGCCTCGCTTTCAACAGTCATGCTTCAGCTTGAACAGAAAGTTTTCATGAGAAGTTACTGCTCTGCCACTCTCCACTACTAAAAACCAGGTGCAACTTGCTAATATTCTAGGGTAACAATCCAGCTGCAATTGCAGTACACTTTCTAACCCATTTTATACACTGAAAATGACGAAGTGAAGGAAACTGAGAACCAGATACCATGAGACACATCATCTGTCTTTTTACACTTAGAGCACTGACATAACATGACTTCTCCTTTAGCCAGTGGGAGTTTGAATTTCCTGGGAATTAAATCTGGACAACTAATTGGTTGCCCAGAGAAGCTGTGGCTGTCCCATGCCTGGCAGTGCTCAAGGCCAGGTTGGATGGGGCTTGGAGCAACCTGCTCTAATGGAAAGTGTCCTTGTCTGTGGCAGGGGGCTGAAACTGGATGAGCTGTAAAGGTCTCTTCCAACCCAAGCCAGTCTGTGATTCTACATTGTCAGCAAACAGGAAATATTTTACCACCACTCTCATTGCCAGTAACAGCTATCTCCTCACTGTCAACATGCAGGGTAAGTTGGTATTTAATAGGATGTGCCAGCTTCCTGCACCCTGTGGTCAGTGTATCCAAACTTTCTCATTCGGGTCCATGCTCCTCACCTCCTTGCCTTGCCCAGCTTCCAGATTTAACAGCTGCCTTTTGAGACATTCAAGGCTGGAATCAGGACAGTAAAGAATCAAAAGCTGGGGAGAAGCTGTATGTCTAATCAAGGACTTCCATTTGAGAAAGCTTCTTCTAGCCTTGGAAACCACTTTCCTGCCTATTAAAAAAGAGATCCTTCAGAAGAAAATAGGTGTTATACTGCAAGAAGATCAGTGCAGACCAGAACCTTACAGAACACCTTCATCTTTAAGAGAGATTTGTAAATAGACATATCTGTACATAGTAAGTTAAACACTATGCAGAGAAAGGCTAAACACTGCCTCTTCCACCCTCCTCATTTCAAGGAAGATTTGCCTTGCATCTCTCTAATGAAGACCAAACCCTGGAGAATCACGGATGCCTAGTGATGCAACTGGGGAAAAAGAAACAACCAAAACCAAACCAAAACCAACCACCACCACCAAGAAATATCCAAAGGACCTGATTGTGCCAACAATACATAAATGCAGCTAAACAAAAAGTAAATGTGACTTACCAATTCAGAGTAAGTTTCAAAGTCTGGATACATGTCAAAAAGAGGAGGAGAAAATCTATCTTGCTAGCTAGTCACCCCTACAATGGTCGCAGAGACAGGAACCAGTATACAGCACCTTAAACTACTAGAGCCATATGGTAGATGACATTATATAAAGGCAAACAGAAAAAACTGTTTATTAATGGTTTGCTTTCACGAAGTGAATTAAAACCAATGAATGCTTGCAAGTGCTTTTCTTTAATAGGTCATACTCGATGAAATTTACTGCCTGCCCTCTTGTCTCAGTAGGTATTATAAAATAAGGGGGAGTGTGTGCTTTGCCAAGCATTAAGGATACTAATGATTACAATAGCTTGTATGAATTCAGAATAAACAATGACTGCCTGTATTTATGTTTAATACTTGAATGCTTAGCGAAATTAACTTTCTTCTTGCCTAAAACTTTGTTTGAACATTGTTAAAGATGGGTGCAGGTTCAAGATTAAGCAGGTTTAAGATTATTTTTTTTTCAGTATTAATTTTGTCCAGCTACTTTTAGCCAACATTATTCCTCCTCCTTTCTTTGTACTAATAGCAGCATTGGTCTCGCTGCCTTTATGCAATAATTTCAGATCACAGAAGGCAGGAGATTTCCAAAAAGCTCTACTGAATGTACTGAAGTGATGCCACCACAGTTCTGAGTACTCTGGTTTGACCCAGAGCTGGAGGGAACCAGGCAAATCAAACTCCTTTCATTTCCCTCACGACCGGCAGACTTCAGACAGCAATGCCTTTCATGTTGGGGAGCAGCAAAGCCACAATTGAGGCCTACAATAATTACACCCTATGTCAGTTTTAAAACTTTTCCCATCTTAGCCCTTAGAGAAAATCAAGCAAATCCTACAAAGAAAAACCTTATGAAGCAGAATAAACTTCCCAGTGGGGCTTGGCAAGCCACGCAGTGGGCTCCAACCAAGCAGAGGGGACCACTGAACTCACCAGTGGAGTCCAATGGCTCTGAAAGCCCTTCAGCCAGTCTTTGGGGTCTCAGGGTGTTCCCACACCCAGGAGATATGAGCCATATACCCAGGGTGTGAAAGTCCTGTTGGCACCTCTGATAAATCCAAACCTGCTTCCACAACTTTTATTTTTCAGGCTGATGAACGTGTATTTAATGAAGAGTAGAAATGCAAATAGGAATCTTAAAACAATTTTCTAGTGACAGATAATTACCTAAAGCAGTTTGACACACATGAAGACATTCTTTTTCCATTAATGATAGACAAAAGTATTTTCCTACATTGCTCACAGTCCCTGGTGAAACACCACAGGTGTCAGAACAGCATTAGAAAACAGCTTATGAAGCATATTGTCATTATTTACTTTGCATCAAAGATCATTAAGAATATGCAAGGAGCCTCAAAATTGTAGTTATCCACTGTATTTCAGTAAGAGCTTGATGAACTTTAAACTTATAGTTCTTGGGCTCAGTATATAGTGTTGTTTTAACAGCTTTGCTCTGTGCAGATTAGGAAACGTGTTGCAAACTGTGATTTCCGGTATTTGTAGTTCTCTAACTTAAAACACAGCTACAACATTACAAATACATTGCTGTATTTGTATAGGCTGCATATGATGATAAGAAAATCATCACAGAAAGCATATCAAATGCTGCACTTTTTCACTGTACAGGCCCCAACCTCAGTAGTACTTCCTAATTAAGTTTTCTGTATCCCACTTCATATCATAGTAGCTTATCAAATTTGCTAACTTATGTAGACACAATTCGGTTATGTTATGTAGACATAGTTATGTAAACAACTCCTCTGATTTTTTTAGTACATGTATGTGTGCATCTTATTAACTCCATTAACACCACAAATTCAATAATAATTTTGGCAAATAATATCATCATACACAGAAACAGAGCAGCACTTAAATGTCTTTCTTCTAAACCTGAGCTTACTTCCTGGTATTGAAATTGTAATTAAATTACA